>NC_064850.1:109243706-109358706 GCF_024139225.1 Suncus etruscus
TGGCAGACTTTTAGGCAGACAGTGGGATGTAGGATTCAAGAGATGGTTGGTGAAGCAGCTGGGACATATTTTGGCTACAGGAACAAAAAAAAGGAGACAATTATGAATTGCCTCCCCAATTATGAATAATCTTAATAGGGGCCAGAGCAATAGCACAGCAAGTTGGGAGTTTGCCTTGCATATGGCTGACCCAGGGTTTAATCTGTGGCAATCAATATGGTTCCCCAAATCTGTCAGGAATGATTTCTGAGCACAGATTCAAGAGTAACCCCTGAGTGTCACTGAGTGTGGCCCAAAATCAAACAAACACATGAAAAAAAAAAAAAGAGAAAAGAAAAATCTTGGGCCAGAGTGATAGCACTTGCACGCAATCAACCCAGGACAGACCCCGGTTCGATTCCCAGCATCCCATATGATCCCCTAATCCTGCCAGCAGCGATTTCTGAGCGCAAAGCCAGGAGTAACCACTGAGCATCACTGAGTCTGACTCCAAAAACCAAAAGAAAAAGAAAAAGAAAAGAAAGGAAAAAAACATCAATCTTAATAAATCTGAAAAACAAGGGTAAATCATGTTTTTTAAAATTATTTCATCTGGGGCCAGAGAGATAGCACGGAGGTAAGGCGTTTGCCTTTCATGCAGAAGGATGGTGGTTCAAATCCCAGCATCCCATATGGTCCCCTGTGCCTGCCAGGGGCAATTTCTGAGCATAGAGCCTGGAGTAACCCCTGAGCACTGCCAGGTGTGATCCAAAAACCAAAAAAAAGAAAAAATATGTCATCTGGACAGAACAACTCACAAATATCCATGTGGGACCCAGAGTGATAGCACAGCGTGTAGGGTGTATGCCTTGCATGCTACTGACTTGGGTTCAATCTCCAGCATCCTATACTGTTTTCTGAGACTGTCAGGAGTAATTCCTGAGCAAAGAGCCAGGAGTAACCCCTCAGCACCACCGGGTATGGCCCAAAAGACACCTCACCAAAAAAAAAAAAAAAATCAATGTATACAAGTTACTTTATACAAAGAAATTATCCAATCACTTGCTGTTTTAATCTGGACTCTACTGAGAAAATAAAAACAGAGGAGGGTTGAAGTGCTTGCCTATTGAGTGGCCAGCCCTAGACAATATCCTGGGCACATTTAATGATCTACCGAGCATTGCCCCAAGTGATCTCTGAGCACAGAACCAGCCTTACCCAATAAATCCTGAGCACTACTGGGTGTGCCCTCCACCCTTCAGCAAAAAAACAAAAACAAAAAAACCTCAAAAGCCCACAAGCAGTCGCAATAATTCAAGCAATGGAAGGCCTATCAGAATCCAAATATCAGATCTCTTACCCTGAACCTCTGCCCCATGCCAGCCATTCCATTATCTCAAGTTCCACCCTCCTTTCTCTCCCTGAGGCCTGTTCCACAGCAACACACACTTGGGGTGCCTCAACTTGCAAACACCAAGTCCCAGTTCCCCAGCTGTTCCAGGGGAGAAGCAGTGACAGGCAGGTCCTCGCAGGCAGAGCAGGCGGGACTCCAAGAACCCATCTGAGCGCATCTTCGCCTCTGGGTTCCAAAATCATTCCCACGGGGGTGGGGGAACTCCCAGAGGGGCATGGCTAACAGCCCCTAGAAAATGTGCAGATCGTGGGTGCTGGAATTTTTCTCATTCTTTTGCCTCATTTTCCTTTTCTGTTTCTACCCCGCAGATGTAGCACTTGTATTACAAAGGAGGGAATAAGGAGAAGGAGGAAGGGGAGAGAAAGGGAGTTGAAACAAATCCTATAAACCCTAGAGAAGCCTGGAGAAAGGTCACCTTGGCCAAGGACCAGTAAGCGGTTCCCCTTGCCTTGGGGTAGGCAACTGGCTGGCATCTGCAGAGTCTCCTGCTAGTGATTCTCTCCCCGGGCATCCTGAGTGAGTGCCACTTCTTGCCATCCGCATCCTTTCTTTCCTTACCTACTCGGAAGATGAGGTCGTCCTCGATGGGATTCTCTTTTCGCTTGCCGGTGCTGTACATGCTGGCGGGTCTTTTGACGGCTTTCTGCTTCACGTGGCCGCTCCCGGGGGACTTAACGCGCCTCTTGACACCCTCAGTGGTGGGGGACACGTCGGCGGAGCGGATGACCTTCAGCTTGAAGGGGCTGCCGCGGATGTGCTGGTCATAGAGTCTCAGCGACAGCGTGAAGTCACCTTCCTTCTGCACAGTGTAGAGAAACTCGTAGGTGCCGTTCTTGTTGTCCAGGATCTCACCGTCGGCCACACTGCCGTCAGGCGTGCTCAGCTCGGCCGTGATGTAGGCGTTGCCACTCTTGCAGAGCTCACCGTCCTTGTCCTTGGTGGTGATGGTCACTGACATGGGCTGCCCGATGATGGTCTGCCGCAGCCCCTCGCCCGTGGCCACCGTCTCGGAGGCCACGGCGTTGGTGGTGAGAATGGTGCCCAGGTTGTGGATGGACTTCTTGAGCCCTTCCGTCTCCACGATGAAGTCCAGCTGGTCGTTCTCCCGTGGGTGCAGAGGGAAGTCCTGGTCAGCCAGTTCGTTGAGCTTCTCGCTCATCTGCTTCTTCACTAGCAGCACCTCCGTCTCCGTGCCATGGTTGAGCGCCTGTGCGGTGAAGTTGCTGCAGCTCTTAATGCTCTCCTGGCCCTCAAGCAGCGTGTCCAGCTGCGACTGCAGGACCTGAAGTGGGGACCGGAGATCCAGGAGGGCGGGTGAGTCCTTCCTGGGCACTGCACTCTCCCCCCCCTCGCCACCCCCGAGGGGCCGCTTTGCACCTGCCCACCCACGAGAACGTTGGGGTCCCTCCCTGCGAGGTTAGCTAACGTAATGAACCCAGTTGTGCAGCCTAATCCGATACTGCACGCCCCTCGTCTTCTCTTTCCCTTCCGTCCCACCCATGCTCTCCTACATACATATTTCTAGGGTCATGTGTTTCAGATGCAAGCTAAGTTAAGGCATCAGGAGCCAGCCGATGGCTAGGCCTGGCATCTGAACCAAAGCTCCTCTGTCACCACCCTCAGAAACAGAAACCAGAGCAAAGAATGCTCCACGCCTTCACAGCAGAAGAGTTTTGCAGGCTGGGCCTGGAGGCTGAGACACGCTGAATGGAACAAAGCCTGCAGTCAGGGTTGGCTGGGAAGTTGACTAACAGGTTGGTGTGGGTGAGAACATAATTAAGAGACTATTAGACATTATAATTAAGGAAGGAAAACAATCCAGTTTAACCTGACATCTTGAAAGCATTACTTTAGATTTATGGCCTTGCCTTGTGTCCAATTATCTATGGGTACTTGAGCCATAGAATCATAGTATTGCTGGAAACAGGAAGGAGGGAAATGAAACTTAATTATGCTGAGAGATCTTGACTGTTTACTGGCTAACAGTGACAGGCCAGGGCCCACTTGAGTCCTCTGCTGCTCTTTGACTGTGCCTGGAGAGCCCAGAGAGCCTATGCAGAGGGCTGAGCCTTACTTTGTGTTTGAGGCCATAGTTGACCTCTAGCTCCATTAGCAGTACACTCTTGCGCACATTCAACGTCTTCTGTAGCTCATCGAAGGTGGAATGGATGTCATCCACTATGCTGGCCTTCTGGTTGGTTAACTGATGAATGATCTCTGAGATGAACTGCAGAGCAGAATCTATTTCAGGGAGCCTGGGTATGTGGAGTGGGAGGGGAAGGACAATTGTTTAGTATAGCCTAGAAAGAATGCAAAAGTGACCCAATACAAGTTTCTCAAAAACCCACTGCATCTTTCATCATCCTTAAAGGAACCAAAGAACCAGGTGAATAAGACAGAACATAATTATTGCCTTTGAGATTAGACTCTGAAAGTCCATTTTGGGTTCATACTACCTCAATAAGCTCAATGGAATAAATGGAATAAATGATGCTCCCTGGGCCCGGAGAGATAGCACAGCGGCGTTTGCCTTGCAAGCAGCCGATCCAGGAACTGCAAGCAGTTCGAATCCCGGTGTCCCATATGGTCCCCCGTGCCTGCCAGGAGCTATTTCTGAGCAGACAGCCAGGAGTAACCCCTGAGCACCGCCGGGTGTGACCCAAAAACTAAAAAAAAAAAAAAAAAAAAAAAAAATGATGCTCCCTAAGCCGGAAGTGCCTTCACCTCACGCAAATTCTAAATTGGGCATTTTCGAACTTGACACCATAGTATCTGGGGCTGCATAATTTCTGGTTACATGGAACTGTCCTGAGCATTATAGGATCTTTAATAGCATCCTGACCTTTACCACCAGCTAACAGCAGCAGCCCAGACCCTGAGAGATGCAACCAAAAAAAAAAAAAAAAAAAGGCTGTACCACAGCTGAGAATCAATATTCTACATATGCAGCTTTATAGCTTTATCTCTCCTCCCCAATCATAAGAAAAATTTATTTGTGGGCATTGTCTTCCACATGTGAAATACTAAGTGTTCCACTGTTGAGCCAACTCCCCAGCCCCTCACATGAAAAATTGCCCCAACTTCATTTCCTGGGCACTAGCTGTAAGTCCTCAAGTTTTTACTTTGGCTAAACTAATCACCCTTCTCTTCAATGTGACTATTGGTGGGAAGATTTATTGGCTATTTCTTCCGCCTCTTTGGTCTTTCTCATGCATTGCACAGTTGCACTGGTCCTTCAATTCCAGACCAAAGAAAGAACCAGGAATAAGGGCTGAGGGATGACTTTGAGCAAGCAGGGCTCTGCCCCACTTCTCTGGGCTCCCCACTGGCACAAGGGCCTGATGTCAAGAACAGCTTTGAAAGACTCGCAAACTGTTTCTGGGGGTGGCATCAACAGACTTTTTTTTTTTTTTGGTTTTTGAGCACACACAGTGCTCAGGGTTCTGGCTCGACGCTCAGAAATCACTCCTGGCAAGCTCGGGGGACCATATAGGATGCCAGGATTCGAACCACTGTCCTTGCATACAAGGCAAATGCCCTACCTTCATGCTATCTTTCCAGCCCCAGCAAGTACTTTTCTAGGGGGTATTTTTTTATTCTAATCATCTAAGAATGCTGAAAACAAGATGGTACCCAAGCACTTTGGAATTCCAGCCAAGGGCAGAGGATGGGCTTACTGGGGTCACTCCTGACTGAGCTTTGGGCTATTCACCCTCTAGGGGAGCATGGGGGAGAAGAGGTGGATAAAATTGCACCCACAGGTGATGGGGCAGCCTGTGGCAGGTGTGCGTACCTTTTGTTGACAGAGTCCAGCTGCACCTGGAGGGAGGCTTTGTGCTGCTCCACCACGTCCTTGAGAGGCACTGTGGGGTGCTCTGCATGCTCCCCCTCGGTGCACTCCCGACACATGGCAGTCTCGCAAGACTGGCAGTAAAAGTCCATCACCTGCAGAAAACACAAGATCAGTTCCAGGTACTCAGCTCTCCCGTCTTCCTGCTCATTCCTATAGTCTGTCCTGGTGGCCACTCGAGGCCCAGTGTCATGAGGAAAGAAAGGGAGTCATTAGCTTCACCTAATGACTATGGTTGGGGTGTTGCGATTAATTCTCCATTAACATCATATTCACTTCTAGTGTCCCACATAAAGATTCTGCTAGTGTGCATATTCCATTAATATTCATATTCATTCAATTAATATATCTCCCTATCATAGTTATAAAATGTTTTTTCTGAAATGAGAATTTTTATTTTTAAAAATGTACTCTTTCTTGGGGCCGGAGTGGTGGTACATAAGGCAGTAAGGCATCTGCCTTGCCAGCGCTAGCCTAGGATGGACCACGGTTCCATCCCCTGGTGTCCCATGTGGTCCCCCAAGCCAGGAGCACTTTCAGAGTGCATAGCCAGGAGTAACCCCTGAGTATCACTGGGTGTGGCCCCCAAACAAACAAAAAACATATACACACAAAAATAAAAATGTACTCTTTTAGAAAATTTTAAATGGGAGGCCGGAGAGATAGTATGGAGGTAAGGTGTTTGCCTTGCAGGCAGAAGGTCGGCGGGTTCGAATCCCGGTGTCCCATATGGTCCCCTGAGCCTGCCAGGAGCGATTTCTGAGTGTAGAGCCAGGAGTAATCCCTGAGCACTGCTGGGTGTGACCCAAAAACCAAAAAAAAAAAAAAAAAAAAGAAAATTTCAAATGGAGGGGGCAGTGTAAAATCACCCCACATGCTGTACCTCCAGCTCCAGATGAACGAGGAATCTGAATCAAGCTGGGGTGAAACCCGTGTAGTCTGGCAGTCTTCTACCTAGTATGGAGCCCCTGCTGCCTGCCAGAACTACCATTTTTGAGTACAGGGACCACCCCTGGGTGGGGCAATAAATCCACCCAGGTTTATAAGTAAGATAATCTCTGTTTTGGGGTAAATTTAAGTTATAAACAAACATACAAAGACACCAGAGATAAACTTTGATTTAGGTAAATTAAGGTGAAGCCCAACAGGGCAGGAGTAATTTGCACAGCGGGTAGGGCATTTGTCTTGCATGTGGTCAACCTGAATTCAACCCCTGGCATCCCATATGGTCTCTTGAGCCTGTCAGGAGTGATTTCTAAACACAGAGCCAGGAATAATACCTGAACACCACTGGGTATAGCCCAAAACCCAAAACTATTTTGGAAAAGAAAGCATTTTGTGAGAAAAGTAGTATTCCCTTTAGTGAATGTCATCAGTGCCTGACAATAAAGTTGGCTCCAGTATCTCCTTCTGTATTCTGTCTGGAAGATTCCAGCGGGCACTTGGAAGGAATAAGATGAAAAGGCGCTGAGTGTCTTAGTACTGTTGTCAAAACGCTGTGGGTACCCTGAAAGGATGTGGGATGTAAGGGAGTTCCTAGAATATACTCCAAAAGCTGCTGGTGCCCAGAGAAGAAAAGAGCTGGAGACAGTGTATATTCTCCTCCCCCACTTGCTCAGCTGAATAATTTTAGGCAGTTCACTTAAACTAGTGTTGCCACCATTCCTCTGTCCAGTCAGACAATTGGAGCAACTTACTCCATGGGTTTCTCAGGATTCCTGCACCCAGAACCCTGCTGATGCCCAGCACTGCGTCTTCATGAGTCTCAGGAAGTAGCTGCTCTAATAATTACCAATGTGGGTGGGTGGAGGCTAAATGTGTTTGCCCAAGGATGAAATCCCCTTATCCTGACTATGATGAACTCTCAGCAACATGCCAAGACAGGCCGGAAATGTTAGCTCCCTTGTGAGGGCACTTCCTGTCCTCACAGCAGGAAATTTATCTTCCTACTTAGAACTCTCAAAAGATTGGCGGGTGGGAGCTTTTCCTGGAATCAACATACATACATGAAAGGGGATAATGCCTAATACAGACTGATGGATTTTCACCAATTGAAAACACTTACCAAAGGACTATTATCATACTCTATTTATAAAATAAAAATGTTAAGTTCCTATGTGCAAAATCTCTCTGACTCAGAGTTTGAAGAATTCTTTGCAAATAGGAGGAATTCCAAAACACTGTAGAATGACAGAACACTTGTGGGCAACCCAAAGGACATATTCCTTGAGCTACACTGTTATGTAGTAGACATACACATACATATATAGCTAGATAGGAATAGATATATACAAAAATATTAAATGTACACACATATATGGTTTGATTCTCACCAAAACAGAGCACATGGTTTGCTCATATTATTTTGGAAACAATATTTCCAGTGAACCAAATTCAAAGAAAAAGTCCTTCAAGCTGAACTGAAGCAATAATACATTGGATAGGGCATTCACCTTGTACAAGTATGACCCAGGTTTGATCACCAGCACCCCATTTGATCCCCTAAGCCTGGCCAGGAGTGATTCCTGAGTGAAGAGTCAGAAGTAAGCCCAAGAACCTCCGAATGTGGCCACCAAACAAAAATAGGCCTTCAAACTAGTTTCAAGATCATTTTATGTGGCACTGTAGCTGAAATAGGTACATAGTAGAACAGGATTTGAAAACATACTCTTTCTTATCGCAAATTTGATTCCATGAAGTTTGTTCCACTACAGATCTTTTTAGGAACAAATTTAGCCCATCAACTTAAAAAATTCTTTCTTGGGATTAAAGGGGGAAGGAGAGAGGAGAGGAAAAAAAAAAAACCCAAAAGAAATTTCTTTCTTTTTTTTTTTTTTTTTTTTTTTTTGGTTTTTGGGCCACACCCGGTGACGCTCAGGGGTTACTCCTGGCTATGCACTCAGAAGTCGCTCCTGGCTTGGGGGACCATATGGGACGCCGGGGGATCGAACCTCGGTCCGTCTCCTAGGCTAGCGCAGGTAAGGCAGGCACCTTACCTCGAGCGCCACCGCCCGGCCCCAGAAATTTCTTTCTTAATTCTTTAATTGCTCAAAGACAATTCTCTATGCATTTCATTACAAATGGATTTGAATGACTCTATTAATAAAAACTCAACTATCGGGGCCGGAGAGATAGCATGGAGGTAAGGCGTTTGCCTTTCATGCAGGAGGTCATCGGTTCGAATCCCGGCGCCCCATATGGTCCCCCGTGCCTGCCAGGAGCAATTTCTGAGCCTGGAGCCAGGAATAACCCCTGAGCACTGCCGGGTGTGACCCAAAAACCACAAAAAACAAACAAACAAAAAAAAAAACCTCAACTATCAAGTGGGAAGATGATGAGATTGGTCGTTCCTACTTTGATACAAAAGAGTTCACTTGGCAGAGTGCCCAGCAGTACCTAGAAGCTGATTACTACACAGATTCTCCATTTTCCTCATTTTGTTCAATGTCATCTCCCTGCAAAGTTGACTGACAGGGAGTTGTGAGAGGCAACACTGAATAAAATAATGGTATTCAAAGACCTGACCTTGTTTTATTCATTTTGTAGAAAGTCACAATTTCTAAGAATCCACTGGTTCTACAAGCCTGTGTTTTCCCTGGAATATATCTTGTTTGGTTGTCTCTGTATTCATTGTTTGCTTTTTTTTTTTCCCCACTCTGGAGCCCATGTTCTCTCTCAAGAAAATAAAATTTGGGGCCGGGAAGGTGGCGCTAGAGATAAGGTATCTGCCTTGTAAGCGCTAGCCAAGGAACGGACCGTGGTTCGATCCCCCGGCGTCCCATATGGTCCCCCCAAGCCAGGGGCAATTTCTGAGCGCTTAGCCAGGAGTAACCCCTGAGCGTTACCGGGTGTGGCCCAAAAACCAAAAAAAAAAAAAAAAAAAAAAAAAAAAAAAAAAATAAAATTTTTTTTTGGTTGGGGGGTCACACCTGGCACCGCTCAGGGGTTACTCCTGGCTCAATGCTCAGAAATCACCCCTGGCAGGCACAGGGGACCATATGGGATGCTGGGATTCGGACCACCGTCCTTCTGCATGAAAGGCAAACGCCTTACCTCCATGCTATCTCTCCAGCCCCAAGAGAAAATCATTATTTTGTTTCCTCCCTCTCTTCCCCTTCACATCTTTCATTCAATAAAAACCATCTTGCTTTTTTTACCTTCTTCTAAAATTCTTTTCTGTGAAGGAAGGTGACGAACCTGGAACACCTATGCTGAGGCTAGGACTGACTTTCCTTCCATGCAAAGAGCAATTCTCTGTTCCAGCCTGAGTCTGTAGCTCCCTGAGGAATCTGGTAATAGGGATCATCTCCCTCTCCAGGCGCAGCTTGATAACTGCCTTGTGGGGCTTTGGGAACATGGACCTCTGTGCTGTGCAGGTGCTCGCAGTTGACTTTACTAGCCCTGACCCCCAAACAGTCATTTATTTCCCAGAGCACTGATGGCCCTGGTGTGTTGAGCAGATAGGTGGAGCCTTTTATCTTGAACCTGTTACCCTCACTCCTCACTTTACAAAGCCACCAGCAACACTAAATTCCTTCCTGACATTTCTATTTTCTGAAAAAGCAATAGCAAAGAAAAAAAAAATCCAAGACTCTACTAACAGTTTGGAGATTCACCATATTTGTTTAAGCCAAAGGATCCTCTTTTCCCCATGAAGGGAAACAAATCCTAAAGAACCTCATTCTGGATTGCATTTGAACATTTTACTATATTGTTTACTTTCATGTGTTCAAGAAATGGAAGTTATATTAAGAAAAAAGCAGTAACATGGTAAAAATAATCAAGCCCTACATCAAAATGGTTTTACTTCTTATCTGAGAAAAATTAGTTATGTAAGAGTTTCTTGGGGCCAGGCGGTGGCGCTAAAGGTAAGGTGCCTGCCTTGCCTGCGCTAGCCTTGGATGGACCACGGTTCGATCCTCCGGTGTCCCATATGGTCCCCCAAGCCCGGAGCAACTTCTGAGCGCATAGCAGGAGTAACCCCTGAGCATCACCGGGTGTGGCCCAAAAACCAAAAATCAAAACCAAAAACAAAAAAAAAAAAAAAAAGAGTTTCTTGATTTTTCAAAGGGGTTGCTGAAGCAATATTACAGTGGGGAGGGTGTTTGCCTTGCATGTGGCCAATCTGGGTTCAATACTGGGCGTCCCACATGGTCCCCCAAGCCTGCCAGGATTGAATCCTGAGCACAGAGCTCAGAGTAACACTGAGCACCACTGGGTATGGCTTCCCCCCCAAAAAAAAGGCTGGTAGAAGGGCATTTCTTGCCAAATTATTTTTTCTTTTTTTTTTTTCACTTCATCTTTTTTAGAAAGAGATAGTGAAGGAGAGGGAGAGAGTGGAGAGAGAGAGGGAGGGAGGGAGTGAGAGGGAAGGATGGGGGGAGTGGGGGGAGAGGGAGAAGGGGGAGAGAGGGAGGAAGAGGGAGGAGAGAGAGGAAAGAAGAGAGAGAGAGGAGGAGGAGAGGGAGAAGGAGGGAGAGGTAGGGAGAGGGAGAGAGAAAAGAGTGACAGGGAGAGGGAGAGAGAAGGAAGAGAAAGAGGGAAGGGGAGGAGGAGAGGGACAGGGAAGGAGAAGGGGAGGGAGAGAGAGAGGAAGGGAGGAAGAGAGGGAGGGAGAGAGATGAAGAGAAGGATAGGGAGGGGAGAGGGAGAGAAAGAGGGAGAGGAAGAGAGGGAAAGGAGAGAGAGAGGAAGGAGAAAGGGAGGTAGAGAGGGAGAGGGAGTTTTTCCAGACCTGTTCTTCTTGCCAAATTTTAACTTTTCCTTTATTCCCACTGATGATTGGAATATAATTCCCAGGTAAAAAAGTTTATTATTATAAGGCTTTAATCAAAATAGTTTAATTTTCCCAAAATATTTCATTTCAGATTGTATATAACTCAATTAGTAATTACTAATATATTTGAATTTATTTTTTTTGGGGGGGGGGTCACACCCAGCAGTGCTCAGGGATTACTCCTGGCTCTATGCTCAGAAATCACTCCTGGCAGGCTCAGGGGACCATATGGGATGCCAGGATTCGAACCACCAACCTTCTGCATGCAAGGCAAACACTTTACCTCCATGCTATCTCTCTGGCCCCATCAATTAGTAATTACTAATATTTGATCCTCATAACCAATGGTCATTAATTCTTTTGGGAGCGTGTGAGAGGGACTCAAAGCCAATTGTGCCCAGATTTACTCATGACTTCTGTGCTCAAATAATATTTGGTGACAGGGATTGAGTCCTTGCTAGCTGCAAGAAAGGTAGGCTCCTTATTCACTTACTACCCCTCTGTCTGTTAGTGATCTTAAATTCTTTAAGATAGGGGCCGGGCGGTGGCGCTGGAGGTAAGGTGCCTGCCTTGCCTGCGCTAGCCTAGGACGGACCGCGGTTCGATCCCCCGGCGTCCCATATGGTCCCCCAAGAAGCCAGGAGCAACTTCTGAGCGCATAGCCAGGAGTAACCCCTGAGCGTCACAGGGTGTGGCCCAAAAACCAAAAAAAAAAAAATTCTTTAAGATAGTCTATCATTGTCAGGTATAAATAAATAGCAGAGAAGAACTTTAGCATAGAATGTGAGAAGGCTTCCCTCAGGTAACTCAAGATCTATGAGAAGTCTTCCCTCAAGTACACAAGGCCAATACTGTGGCCATATGCAACATCCTAGAGATGCTCTCAATCCAACTTAGTCAAGACTGAGACTGCATTTCCACATCTCCATAGAAGGAGGAAGCATCATCTCACATATAAACTATGACAAGGCCAAAAGACACTTATTTGGGGCCACTCTAGACAGTGCTCAGCAGCTGCTCCCTGTGGTACTCTTGGAACCTTGTCACCAAGTATTAAATCCAGACCTCCGGAGCTCCCCGACATTCTTTATTCTTTTTTGGATTATTTTTGGGTCACATCCGCAGAAATTTCTCCTGGCAGGCTCAGGGGATCATATGGAATGCCAGGGATCAAACCAGGATTGGGTTCGGGTTGGCTGTGTGCAAGGCAAATGCTCTATTCACTGTGCTACTACTCCAGCCCTAGGCAGGGCATTCTTTTTTTTTTTTTTTTTTTTTTTTTTGGTTTTTGGGTCACACCTGGCAGTGCTCAGGTTTACTCCTGGCTCTATGCTCAGAAATCACTCCTGGCAGGCTCGGGGAACCATATGGGATGCTGGGATTTGAACCATTGTCCTTCCGCATGCTATCTCTCCAGTCCCAGGCAGGGCTTTCTTTCTTTCTTTTTTTTGGTTTTTGGGCCACACCCAGCGTTGCTCAGGGGTTACTCCTGGCTGTCTGCTCAGAAATAGCTCCTGGCAGGCACGGGGGACCATATGGGACACCAGGATTCGAACCAACCACCTTTGGTCCTGGATCGGCTGCTTGCAAGGCAAACACCACTGTGCTATCTCTCTGGGCCCAGGCAGGGCATTCTTAAGAAAAATTCTCCTTACATTTTCTTTTTTTAGGCTCAAGGGCCACACCCAGTAATGCTGAAGGGTTACACCTGACTCTACACATGGAGATCACTCCTGTGGTGCTTAGGGGATTGAACCTAGGTTGGATGTGTGCAAGGCACGTGCTTTACCTACTGTATTATCTCTCTGGTCCCCCTTTTTGAATTTATTAACTCTCCTTAGCAAGGCACTACATAAGCAGACACAGAGTTTAATAATCATTTGTGTTCTGGGAATGCTAGTCACGAGCTCAAATGTCAGCTCTAAGTGCGCAGAACCTCTAAAACTGCTTTACTGCCCCACTTCTTTGTATTTGGACATTGCAGACGTGGCACTTTCATCAAAAGACACCCTGTCACAGCATCTAAAGGAAATGACAGGTTTTCTACCACACGGGCGAACTGACTTCAGGCAGTTTAGGCTGGCGACATTCTGCTTTATTGTTAATTGCCCGTTTTTATGAACCTTCAGATGCTTGGCTTGTTTTTAAAGATTTATTCATGGCAATTAGCTGCAGCAATTTCCCTGTAACAGGGCATGTGTTTCAGCTTGAATATATGGTGAGGACCCTAATTTCAAAACAGTAATGACCAAACTCTGACAATTTACATTGAAACAATATAATGATTCAAATACACAGTGCTAATTTTCCAATGCCTCTTGCTGGCTTGTAAATTTTATGATTCTGAAGACTCATAATGATCCAGCAGAGAGAAAGTGCTCAGAAAGATTTAAAGAGCTTCAAGCATGTCAAAGAGAATGGAACTAGGGTCCAGAGAGATAGCATGGAGGTAGTGTGTTTGCCTTGCATGCAGAAGGTTGGTGGTTCGAATCCCGGCATTCCATATGGTCCCCTAAGCCCGCCAGGAGCGATTTCTAAGCATAGAGCCAGGAGTAACCCCTGAGCACTGCTGAGTGTGACCTATAAACCAAAAATGAGGATGGAACTATTTAGACACATTCAAGTTTCACTATGATTAGCCAGGATACCTTCAGTAGAAAAGGACAGCTTAAAAAGAAGAAAGAAAAAGAGAAAGAAAGAGAAAGAGAGAGAATAGAAAGAAAGAGAAGACAAGAAGAAAGAAAAGAAAAGAAAGAAAGAAAGAAGAAGAAAGAAAGAAAAAAGAAAGAAAGAAAGAGAAAGAAAGAAAAAGAAGAAAGAAAGAAAGAAAGAAAGAAAGAAAGAAAGAAAGAAAGAAAGAAAGAAAGAAAGAAAGAAAGAAAGAAAGAAAGAAAGAAAGAAAGAAAGAAAGAAAGAAAGAAAGAAAGAAAGAAAGAAAGAAAGAAAGAAAGAAAGAAAGAAAGAAAGAAAGAAAGAAAGGTAGGTCACACCCCACAGTGCTCACGGGTTACTCCTGGCTCTGTGCTAAGAAGTTGCTCCTGGCAGGCTCAGGGGACCATAGGGATGCAGAGAATTGAACCAGGGTCTGTCCTGTGTTGGCCATGTGCAAGGCAAATAAATGCTTTATCACTGTGCTATTACTCTGGCCCTCTAGACATTTTTTTAAACCTTTCTTTCTCTTATTCAAAATGAAGAGTCTAGCAACCTTTATCAGGATCCATACACAGTTTTCTTTGCAACATTTCCATCCAACCACATGATATGATAGTACAGAGGTCAGGCCTAGCACGAGGCCAACTCAGGCTCAATCCCAGGGACCACATGTGCAAACTCACTCTCTGGCCCCGAAAAAGTAAAAAAATTTTTTTTCTTTTCACTAACTGAATTTATAATAATATATACTCCACATAACGCACCAAGTATGTGTTCACTAATGTTTGATACTAACCGTAAGGCTCCTGGATCAACAGCAGGCCCCTGTGATAAAGTTTTGGGGTGTCCTAACTTATCAGTGCATTTTCAAAGACTGAATTTTGCTGTTCCTGGTCCCTTCATGCCGGAGGCCAAACTGCTGACCTTTAAGGGATCTTTCTCTGCAGGTCTATCAGGCACTAATAGCAGAATTCTTTACCCAAAGTTTCTCTTGATAGTGCTGTCTGCTGTTTTTGTTCTTAATTTCAGGCCAGCCAAGACAGTGCTCAGGGCTTACAGTCTGGCTCCTGCACTCAGGGATCATTCCTCAGGAGACTGTATATAGTGCCAAGGATCGAACCTGACTTGGCTGCCTGCAAGGCAATCTTTTTAACACCTGTATTGTAGCTCTTTGACAGTATTAGTGAATAGAAATTCACGCTAACTCCCATGCATTACGCTGAAACTTCTCTTTCGGTTGGTATTTTGGGTGTCCCAACAACACAGCTCAGAGCCCACTGGCCTAGTTTTCCCACCTGGCTCTGCTGCCCCGACCAAGCCCCGTCCCTTATGGTACTTCCAGCCTTGGCATCCCTGCCCTGCACTTGTATGTCCACTGCTCACATCTCCAGCAACTCTGAATCAGCCACAAGATACTCCTTAACATGCTATCCAGAGTAGTCTAAGAGCTGGCCTGATACTCTGCAGGCCATTCACTACTGCCAAGCTCCTGGGAACGGTGCCACACTGCTCTCAGACGCACTGCACACTTCTCCATTCCATAATGTATATATCTATGTATGGGCCAGAGAGACAGAGCATGGAATATGGTGTTTGCCTTGCATACGGCCCACACCATTTGAACCCCCAGCACCACATATGGCCCCCTGCAATACCACCACACTCAGGAATGACTCTATAGCCCCAGAGCACCAAGTGATATGGCCCAGAAATCAAATGTGAACAGCAAAACAAAAAAGCCTCTCTATGTGTCGGGAGAACCATATCCACATCTATTGGTATATTGGTGTAAGTGAGATTTGTCCCCAACGCATTAAAAAAGATAGGGTTGGAACTTGCTCTTCAAGAATGTGTTCTCTCTTGGGGCCTGGGGCCTGGAGAGATAGCACAGCGGCGTTTGCCTTGCAAGCAGCAGATCCAGGACCAAAGGTGGTTGGTTCGAATCCCGGTGTCCCTTATGGTCCCCAGTGTCTGCCAGGAGCTATTTCTGAGCAGACAGCCAGGAATAACCCCTGAGCAACGCCAGGTGTGGCCAAAAACCCAAAAACCAAAAACCAAAAAAAAAAAAAAAAAAAAGAATGTGTTCTCTCTTGAACATGTATCTCTTTTTTGTCTCTGTGTTTCTTTGCTGGCCTGTTTCCACTCTGGAGAAGTCTGTTCTCTCTTGAACACACTTTTCCTCTTATCTCCCCTCACTTCTTTTGAACTAGGTTTCAATAAAAATAAAAACTGGGGCTGGAGAGATAGTATAGAGGTAAGGCATTTGCCTTGCATGCAGAAGGATGGTGGTTCAAATCCCAGCATCCCATATGGTCCCCTGAGCCTGCCAAGAGCGATTTCTGAGCATAGAGCCAGATATAACCCGAGTGCTGCCGGGTTTGACACAACCCCCCAAAACAAACAAACAAAACTGCCTTCCTTCACCATTTTGCCTCCTCCTGTAAAACAAAATGCTTTTGGTTGTGTGCAAGGACCATCCCTGGTGATGCCCAGGGGACCATACGTGGTATCAGAGATCTCAGGCTCGTCCAAAACAGCCATTAGAATGGCTATCTAAGGATAAGCTATCTGAATTTTCAGGAATCAGATTATTTCTCTCTGAGTGCAGACTCAGGTCATTCCTATTTTAACTATACTATAAAAAATTAACATGCTTCTATCAAATCTTTATCCTCATCTTCAATTATTTATTCAGAAATATTTCTAGTAGTAAAATTATTGACTTAAGGGGCCGGAGAGATAGCATGGAGGTAAGGCGTTTGCCTTTCATGCAGGAGGTCATCGGTTGGAATCCCGGCGCCCCATATGGTCCCCCGTGCCTGCCAGGAGCAATTTCTGAGCCTGGAGCCAGAAATAACCCCTGAGCACTGCCGGGTGTGACCCAAAAACCACAAAAAAAAAAAAATAAATAAATAAATAAAAAAAATTTTTGACTTAAAAAAGCAATTGTATAAAATACTTATGACAGTTGGCCAAATTCATAAAGTTTCTGAAAAGCAATTTAGCCATTAACCCACAGACTATAAAAATATTTCACTGGGGCCAGAGAGATGGCACAGCGGTAGGGTGCTTGCCTTGCATGTGGCCAACTTAGGACGAATGGTAGTTTGATTCCCAGCATCCTACATGGCCCCCGAGCCTGCCAGGAGTGCAAGCTTTCTAAGTGCAGAGCCAGGGGTAAACCCTGAGCACTGCCAGTTATGACCCCAAAACAAAAACAAAAACAAAAAATATGTCACCAATGTCAAGAGAGAGAAAGCACATGGTCTATAGCACATGCTTTGCATGAGGGAGACCTGTGACTTATCTCTGGATCTGGTGCATGATCCACCAAAAACTAGGTCAGGAGCAATAACAAACCCCCAAATAAGTATATGAACATTAATATACGGTTCAATTTCTGGTGTCCCATATGGTCCCCTAAGCCAGGAACGATTTCTGAGCGCATAGCCAGGAGTAACTTCTGAGCGTCAACGGGTGTAGCCCCAAAATAAACAACAACAAAAAACCCCCCAAAAACAAAAAACAATACACTTCATAGTCCACGATACTGATTTTATTACTTAATTGCTTGATCCCAGGTCATGACCACCAGGGGGCTCACACTTGTAATGTCATATCAGAAGGTCTCTGCACCACAAAGTATGTGCCAGTGTAGCTTAAACTTGGCTTGGTAAGTAGAAAAAAAAAAAAAAAACTGAAACAAAAACTACCATCTGTTTAGAAATTAGTTTACTTATTGAGAACCTAAACTTTTTGTTTGTTTTTAGCCACACCTGTTTGATACTCAGGGGCTATGACTCAGGAATCACTCCTAGTTGTGCTCAGGGGACCAGATGGGATGCCAGGGATTGAACCTGGATTGGTTGTGTACAAGGCAAACGCCTTATCTGCTGTACTCTGGCCCCAGAAAACGTTAGATTTCTAATTTATATGTCCCAAGAGAAAGCAGAATTACTGCAGCGCTAGCGCTGAGGGTATTACAAAAAAGGGATCAGCGAGAAAGCAGGGAAAGGAGTAAGAGGGTGCATAGGAGCATCGTTGCTAATGCCCTGTTGGGAGTGTTGTGTGGCTGCAGGACACCCCTCATGGCTAACCAGGATTTGTCCCCCCTAGTGGCACCAGCCCAGGGCAGGTAGCACAACCCACTTACGTTGCCATCATGGTTGGGGCAAGACAAGGGTTTCCCTGCAGCCACAGCAGTGACCGTCTCCAGGATGGACGACTCCTCGACGTTGCTGCCTGGAGTTCGCTGCAGCACGTCCATGAGGTTCGTGATGAAGAAGTTGTTCTGCAGCGCGGCCACCCCCTTCTCGGGCAGGATGGAGGTCTGGCGGCACACGGGGCACGATAGGGTCAGGCTGTGGGCGGGGATGTAGTTCTGTAGGCACCTGGGACAGGAGCAGAAGCAGGAAGGACCATCAGCGCCCAAGGGCCCCTGGAACAGGACCCGCTGTGCACACGGCACTGGGCATGCTCATAGCCACTCAATGGATCTGATCCGCTAGAAAAGAACATGTCAGAATCCCTGAAGTCACCTGAACCCATAACCCATTCCCTCAAATCAGAAAAGGGATCAGGTCACTGAGCTGGGAAGGAGGCTACACCCCTGCATTGGAGGCATGGATGGACAGTGGAGGCCTCACCTAGGAAACAGGGAGAAACAGGAAACTTGCCTTTTTCTTTCTGTGGGGGTTGGGGGACTCACATCTGGCAGTGCTGGGGCTGCTCTCTATTCAGGGGTTCTCCTGGAAACAAAGCTTGTGCTCCAGCCCAGTGCATGATTTCCCTGGTCCCTGCCAATCACATGAATTAGAAGCCTAAACAATCAGCATAGAATGAAGGGTTCAGAGAAGAGCTAATACAGTGGTACAGGAATTGTGAACACCACTGCTGTGTATGTAAATATTTTGGGGGATTACTATGTTACTCACCCTAAACTGATTGGTGATTGTGCCCTACCCTAGGGTGTGACCTGGCATTCTGCCCCCACCCTAGGGTAGGACCTGATTCTGCTTCCACCATTGGTTGGTATCTGATCCCACCATTGGGTGGTACCTGACTCTGGGGCATAAAAACAAGGGTCTGTGGAAGGCCGGGGCTTTTTGGCTGGAACGGAAGCTGAGTCTTTGGACTTCAGTTTTATCCTCCAAATAAAGCGAATATTTCCACGAGCCTGACTGTCTGTGAGCTGTTTACCCACCGTTTCATCTCAGAACCGTGGGCTAGACAGGGTGGCAGACGCGTGCTCCGAGCTGGAAGAAAAAGGCCTCATCCTCCATCCCACCATCAGTCAACCTCTTCAGGGGCTGACTTGCTACACACCACTAAAGAAAATAGACTTGTCTGTCAATGTTGGAATGAATTAATCATAAGCACTTGTCAGATGTTAAAAATACATTAAATGAATTTACACATATATGTAAGTTTACGTTTGGTCAGGAAACACTTTTTGTTTTATCTTTGGGCCACAGCCAGTAGTGCTCAGGGCTTACTCCTGGCTCTGTGCACAGAGATCACTCCTGGCAGGACTTGTAGATCCAAGTCCTGTGGATCCAAACTGGGTTTCAATCTGAGTCAAATGCCCTTTCTGCTGTACTATCATTCCAGCTCCAGAAAACACTTTTTCCCTACAGCACTAAATGTTTTGTTTGAACAGGAGTGGAGCATGTTGCCAAGAATCTCGCTGTATTGCCTACTACTAATCAAAGGACCATACCATCCCATCCTGCAGGAGCCTGGTCCCAGTGCAGAGATGATTAGCTGGTACCTGTACTGATATTGCTTTTGGTACTTAAAAAGCCTCATTGTACATGGGTAGGCCAAAACACAGAGCATTTTAGGGATGAGTGTGTCACCCTTGTGTGTCACCCTTGCTAATCTCTGTCTCGTACCAATTCTAACAAATGGGCTGCCAAAGCCAGCACTTGCTGGTATTTATTTTAGCTACATCCATTGAGCCATATGAAGTACTTATGCTGCAGTATAAAAGGAACAAGTAAAAAGTACTGGTGTTCTTGGGGCCGGAGCGGTGGCGCAAGCAGTAGGGTATGTTTGCCTTGCACGCAGCTGACTTAGGTCGGACTGCAGTTTGATTCCCCAGTGTCCCATATGGTCCCCCAATCCAGAAGCAATTTCTGAGCGCATAGCCAAGAGAATCCCCTGAGAGTCACCAGGTGTGGCCCAAAAACCATAAAAAAAAAAAAAAGTAATGCTGCTCTGAATTCACCCACCACTAAACCAAACTCCTACATCTCTGCACGCCACCCCCCACCCCCAAAACCTAACACAAAGAAAGCAGAACAAAAAAATATCACAGCTGGGGCCAAAGAGATAGCACAGCGGTAGGGCGTTTGCCTTAGATGCATAAGGATGGTGGTTCAAATCCTGGCATCCCATATGGTTCCCCGAGCATGCCAGGAGCAATTTCTGAGTGTAGAGCCAGGAGTAACCCCTGAGCAATGCTGGGTGTGGACCCCCCCCCCAAAAAAATCACAGCTACCAGTAACAAATTCACATTCTCCCTCCCTCCAACCCCACTGAGGATTGGTCTTTCTGTGGCAAATAAAACCTTCTCCATTACATTAAGTCAAAGTTAGTCAATCAGATAGCAAATATATTTTACGGAACAGTAAATATAATTAGTACTTATTTGGAGCCATTGAAAAAACCAATTTCCTGTTCCTTCCTGGGAAGCAAAGCCATTTAATTATATATTCAGTAATAACTGAAAATGTATAACCTCACTAGGAAATACTTAAATAGGGCCACAGACAAACTAATCATTCAAGTTTGTTGTGCTTAATTGCTTGTGTGGTGAGTTCAATGGAAGGTAAAGGTATATTTTTATGACAGTTTAGCAACTGTTCAAGGGGACATATGGAAGTAGATTTTTGAAATACATAGCAAATTGTAGGCATAATTGCTGTAACTATGACCATCCATAGTTTTTTTTTTATCAGCAAACATCATCATGTTCAAGAATGCTATTAGAATGCCCTCTCGGGTACATTTAAAAGGATGTTATCTTTTGAACTCTCATATACAAACACTTCTTTTTTTTTTTTTTTTTGGTTTTTGGGCCACACCCGTTTGACGCTCAGGGGTTACTCCTGGCTATGTGCTCAGAAATCGCCCCTGGCTTGGGGGGACCATATGGGACGCCGGGGGATCGAACCGAGGTCCGTTCCTTGGCTAGCGCTTGTAAGGCAGACACCTTACCTCTAGCGCCACCTTCCCGGCCCCTACAAATACTTCTTGACCTGATTAGTTTTGTGGGAGGAATGTGAGATTTGGAATGGGAGGGGTATCAGGGGACAATATGGGGTACCAGGGATTGGAACAGAAGTCAGCTATATGCAAGGGAAGCACCTCACCTCTTGTACTAACTCTCCAATGTCAGATTTTTTGTGTTTGCCTGTTTTGTTTCTGGGCCACACCCAGCTTCGCTCAGGGCTTACTCCCTGCTCTACACTCAGGAATCAGTCATGGCAGTTACAGGGATCATAGAGGTTAGCAGAGGTAGAACTCGGTTGGCTACATGCAAGGCACATAAAATACCTGCTGAACTATTGCTCTAGTTCCAATGCCAGACTATTAATTAGTTAACGATCATCTGGTCCTCAAATTATGGCCCGCGGGCCACATATTGTATTTGTATCTGTTTTGTTTCTTCATTGCAAAATAAGATATATGCAGTGTGCATAAGAATTCGTTCATAAGTTTTGTTTTTACTATATCAGACCCTCCAATGGTCTTAGGGACAGTGAACTGGCCCCCTGTTTAAAAAGTTTGAAGACCCCTATGAAGTAACTAAGACTGGCAACTTGTTTCAAAAAGAGTAAAAGGAAAAATAAATTTTGTCTGGGCCGAAGCAATGGCGCAAAACTTAAGGTGTCTGCCTTGTGCATGCTAGCCTAGGACAGACCAAGGTTTAATCCCCTGGCATCCCATATGGTCCCCCAAGCCAGGAGCAATTTCTTTTTCTTTCTTTCTTTTTTTTTTTTTTGGTTTTTGGGCCACACCCAACGTTGCTCAGGGGTTACTCCTGGCTGTCAGCTCAGAAATAGCTCCTGGCAGGCACGGGGGACCATATGGGACACCGGGATTCGAACCAAGGCTGCTTGCAAGGCAAAAACTGCTGTGCTATCTCTCCTGGCCCCAGGAGCGATTTCTGAGTGCATAGCCAGGAGCAACCCCTGAGCTCACTGGGTGTGGCCCAACCCCCCCCCCAAGTCGTCTTTTTGTTTTTTGACCACACCCAAAGCAGAGCTGGGGAATCCTCTCAGCTCCAGTATCAAGGGTTCCCTATGGTTTTAGAGCTCAAACTCTGGATTCCTCCATGCTAGCTTGTGTTCCAGCCTTTCTTTTTCTTATTTTTTTTTTGTTGTTGTTGTTTTGTTTTTTTTGGGCCACACCCGGCGGTGCTCAGGGGTTACTCCTGGCTGTCTGCTCAGAAATAGCTCCTGGCAGGCACGGGGGACCATATGGGATACCGGGATTCGAACCAACCACCTTTGGTCCTGGATGGGCTGCTTGCAAGGCAAACGCCGCTGTGCTATCTCTCCAGGCCCTTTCTTATTTTTTTTTTAAATTTTATTATAGTAACATCATGATTTACCAAGTTTTTTATAATTCAGTTATTTCAGGTATTAAATCTTCAAACACTAATCAAAACCAACAGTATAACTTTCCCTCTACCAGTTTCTCACCCCCCCTAGACATCCTCCATGAAGGTACAAAAATTTTGTTTATATTGTTTGTACAACACAAAGGCAAATGAAATGATTAAAACTCAGATCAATAAGGGGCTGGTGGAGTGGCGCAAGCAGTAGGGCATTAGCCTTGCACACGCTAATCTAGGATGGACCGCAGTTCAATCCCCTGGTGTCCCATATGGTCCCCCAAGCCAGAAGTGGTTTCTGAGTGGATAGCCAGGAGTAATCCCTGAGCATCACTGGGTATGGCTTCCCTCCAAAAAAATAGGCAACCCCCCCCCCAAAAAAAAACCTTAGATCAATAAGGGTCCATTTAAAATGACTGTTCTATTTCACATGTGTTACTAAAACAGTGTCTAAAGATTTACTGGGCTGTGGTTGGTGCTTGTTGAACCTTCTGTGTTACTGTTTAGACTCACTGAGCTTGGTAACTTTCCCATCAGATTTTCTGGGATACTAATGAGCTGACACTAGTACGAAATTCTGAGGTGTCATACAGTCACTTACAGGGCACAGTCCAGGATCTATAGCTCTGAGACAAATATGGTGACTTGGTAGGTTAATAAGGTTAAGCAGTGGAGTTGGGCCATTTCAGTCAGAAGGTGTTGGTTGTGGTACTGGGCTGCTATGGCTTCATGCAGAAAGAGGAATCTGCCCACCCCCATTTCGAGAAGGCCCAGCCAGTCTACCAGAGGAGAGTCAGCAGTCATCTATTTTTTTGTTTGTTTGTTTATTTGTTTTGGGTCACATCTGGCAGCACTCAGGGGTACTTCTGGCTCTGTGCCCAAAAGTCACTCCTGGCAGGCTTGGAGGATCATATGGGATGCCAGGAATCGAACCAGTGTCTGTCCAGGGTTGGCCACATGCAAGGCAAATGCCATACTGCTGTACTATTGCTCCGGCTCCCAGCATTCGTTTTCTTTTGCTCCAGCTTTCTGAGCAATCTCCTCAACCCTAAATCACCAACTAGTTATTTAATGCTCTATTTTCCTGTGCTACTGGATTAATTTTTTCCCATTTAAAATTATCTGAAATAGAGACCAACGATATAGTACAAAGGTTAGGGCATTTGCCTTGCACACAACCAACACAGATCCTCAGCATCCCAAACACTGCCAGGAGTGATTCCTGAGTGCAGAATCAGGAGTAATATGAACACTGACAGGTATGGTCTATAAATAACAAGAATACGGGCCAGAGAGATAGCACAGTGATAGGGCATTTGCCATGTACACAACCAACCAAGGACAGACCCTAGTTTGTTCTCGGCATCCCATATGGTCCCCCTAGCCTGCCAGGAGTGATTTTTGAGTGCAGAGCTCAGAGTAAACACTGAGTGCTGCCGGGTATGACCCCAAAATTGTCCCCCCCAAATAAAAATAACAAGAATTATCTGAAATAAAAGAAATCACCGGTGACTCATGATTATGTTTCTAGATGTTGATCAAAAAAATACTAAAAGTGGGGCCAGAGAGATAGCATGAAGGTAGGGCATTTGCCTTGCATGCAGAAGGATCGTGGTTCAAAATCCCGGCATCCTATATGGTTCTCCTAGCCTGGTTAGGTGGGGTTTGAAGCTTTGCCAATGAATTGCAGGTTAGGCTTACTTACCTCTCGCAGAAAGTGTGCAGGCAGGGAAGAACCTTGGGGTTCTTGTACCGTTCCAGGCATATACTGCAGATCAGGAACTGCTTGTCGATCTGGCGCACCACAGGACTTGGGATGTTGGTAGCTTCACTGGCCATCCTAGACCACTGACATGGGGGGCCGGCTGTCCTTGACCCTGCACGCTGCTGTTGCCAGAAAGACCGAGAGAGAAATGACCAGTCAGAGGCAAGTACAGCTCAGTTCTTAGTTCTAGACCTCTTTTTTTTTTTTTTTCAGCCACATCTGGTGATGCTCAGGGGTTACTCCTGGCTATGCGCTCAGAAATTGTTCCTGGGTGGGGGACCATATGGGACACCGTGGGATCAAGCCGTGGTCCATCCTAGGCTAGCGTGCGCAAGGCAGACACCTTACAGCTTGTGCCACCGCTCTGGCCCCAGTTCTAGACCTCATGTTGTTACATGAGGCATAAACACAAAATGACCTCTAGGTAAGTGACTCCTATCCCAACTGCTCTAGTTCCAGGTTCCTAGACACAGGAAGGCTCGAGGGTGAGTTCAATGAAAGAAGGTTGTTTCTCTACTCGGCAATAAGTGATCTTTCCTGAAGATCTTTCCTGGAGGTCAAATTAGTTCTGGAGTCTCTGCTATATAGGAAGAATAGAGATAACTGCCTGTTTGAAATAATGGATGAAATCATTCTATTATAGTAGAAGTAAAGATCAGGGCCAGGTCATCTAGACAACCAACTGGTAATTTTAAATATAGTATAGTTAGTCAACTTCCAATCTGACCAGGAGCAGAACTAAGTAAGATGCAATTGCTGGCTGGGCTGACCGTGCACATGCTGCACAGATCAAGGGAAGAAGATCAACAAGGGGAGAAAAGCTCAGAGAACAGCAGGCAGCAACCAGGAGGACTGTCAGGCGATTTTGCATCTATGGCTTATGGAAGCCCGCAGAAGTGGGCTATAAATGAAGAACTAGAGGGCAGAAGCAAAAGCATCGAGCATGGGGTGCTTGCCTTGAAGGTGATCCCAGCATACCCTATGGTTCCTAGAGGCCCAGTGGGAATGATTCTTGAGTACAGGGCCAGGAGTAACCCCTGAGCACCACTAGGTCTCTCCTCCTCAACTCCCCTGCAAAAATTTAAAAGAACCGTAACAATGAAGACATCTGAAATTTTTGACATGTTCCACGAAGACCCAGAAAGTTAGCCAGCATCTGGTGTAACACAGTCAAGTCATGTGCTCATCAGGAAAACAATAAATCAGAAGACATGTCCTACTAAGAGGCTTGTCTGCACTGTTTCAGAGCAGAGGCAGGGAAGGACATAAACACTTAAGCAGCGACTATGGTCATGCCTTCAACCAAATCACTGTTTAAATATATACTATCTTCCTAAAAATGTTAATCCTTCCTAGGAATATGCCCTAGGCACACAAAAACACAATACAAAAATGCCTTCTACATGCTTATATTCATTGCAGAGCTATTTACAGTAGCCAGAATCTGGAAACAACCCAGATGCCTGACAACAGCTAAAGAAACTGTGGTATATTCACACAATGGAATACTATGCAGTCGTCAGGAAAAGTGAAGTCATGAAAATTTCCTATATATGGATGGACATGGAAACTGTTATGCTGAATGAAATGAGTCAGAAGGAGAGAGACACAGAATAGTCTCACTCATCTGTGAGATTTAAGAGGAAAAAAAAAAGACAGTATTGTAATAATACTCAGAGACAATAGAGATGAGGACTGGAAGGATCGGCCCACACAATATGAAGCTTAACACAAAGAGTGGTGAGTGCATAGAGAAATAACTACACTAACAACTACCATGACAATGTTAATAAGTGAGAGAAGTAGAATGCTTGGGCCGGAGAAATAGCATGGAGGTAAAGCATTTGCCTTGCCTGTAGGACGGTGGTTCAAATTCCAGCATCCCACATGGTACTCCGAGCCTGCCAGGAGCGATTTTTGAGCATAGAGCCAGGAGTAACTCTTGAGTGCTGCCAGGTGTGACCCAAAAAATAAAAAAGCAAAAACAATAAAGAAGTAGAATGCCTGTCTCGAATACAGGCAGGTGGTGGGGGAGGAAGGAGATGGGGGACATGGTTGGTGGGAAGTTTGCACTGATGAAGGGGGGTATTCTTTTTCTTGTTTTGTTTTTGAGCCACACCTGGTGATGCTCAGGGGTACCTCCTGACTCTTTGGTCAAAAATCGCCCCTGGGAGTACAGCTCGGAGGTAGAGCATTTGACTGCAGAAATTGCCCCTGGCTTGGGGGATTAGAAGACAGTTGAAAGAGCAATCAGACTGAACTGTTTCTACCCCTGGCTTATGGCTTTTCTCCCTGATTTGGACATACCTTTTGGTTTTATCCTTTTACTTTACATCCTATTCCTGTTCCTTTTACTTTGCCCTCAATCTGACCTTACCCTGGTCCCAAACCCATCTCTCTCTAAGGGTTTTTCATAGGCCCTTGTGCTTCTCTAATTATCTCAAAATATTTATGTCAAAACATTGAGATATTTGTCAGAGTCCTGCCTGCAAGGCCCCCATGGACACCAGCAGTGTGGAGCCATCTCCAGCAGCTCAGCTCGAATAAAATTGACTGTTATTTATTAAATTATATAAACTATAAAGACAAATATATAGTAATTTTGTCTTTTTTTTTCTTTTGGCCACTCCAGGCAATACTCAGGGGAGCATATGTGGTGCTGAGGATCAAACTCTGATCTGCGGCATGCAAGGCAATTGCCCTACCTACTGGCTCCAGCCCCAAATATACAGTCTTACTTAAATATAAAAGCCTTATGATGGCCTATATTGTATAAATACAAGAATATTAAAAAATAGACTATTTCCATCTATTTACAAGGGGGGGGTCAAGTATATGACACTAAAATGTGTAACATGAGAACAAAAGTAGGAGGAGCTCTCCTCTGCCATCTACCTAAAGCAGAGAGAGCATCAAGGTTCCATTTGTGGAGAAAATTCTCAGTTGGAAGGATGACTGAAAAACTTTCCCACACAGTCCTGCTCTCCTGATCACTTCCCTGACAGTGACTGTTTCACAAGCACTGAGGTACCAAGTACCATTCTCCTTTTTCTAGTCACCTAATACTTTCTCCTTTGTTAATAAATTCTGGAGTCTAACCACTGCTTTGGGGTTTCACTTTTTTTTTTTTTTTTTTTTTATGTTTTTGGGCTACAACCAGTGGTGCTCAGGGATTACTTCTGGCAAGCTCAGGGAACTAACTATATGGGATGCTGGGAATCCTCTCTCTGGTCCCAAGGTCCCCAATTTTTAAGAACTGTTGTTAAGAAGTCTGCTGTTTCCACTTCCTTGAGTCCAGTTTCCTACCTGATACACGATGTTCCCAACACATCCAACACAATTCCTTCAAGATGAGCCCTAAGAACATGACTGATAAACAGGCTGAACCTCGTGAAAATATGCGCTCTATGGGATCACGTTCAAATAGACTATTGGTGATAGTTCAACTCTGTCTTCACAGCTTTCTTAAAAATAAAAAAAAAGGTTTGGGGGCCAAAGTGATAGAACAATGGTAGGGTGATTGCTGTGCACACTGCTGACTGGACCAACCCGGGATCGATACTGGCATTCTATAAGGTTCCCTGAGCCTGCCAGGAGCTATTTCTAAGAGCAAAGCTCCAATGTCTGAATATGGGAGGAATGGATTTACTTGCTGAAGAGGAAACCAAGGGGCTAGCTGACTTACGCAAGGCCATCCAGCAACATCAAAGAGTCCAGAAAGCCTGGGGCCAGAGAGATAGCACAGCAGTAAGGCACAGAAGGGCGATGGTTCAAATCCCAGCATCCCTTATGGTCCCCCGAGCCTGCCAGGAGCGATTTCTGAGTGTAGAGCAAGGAGTAACCCTTCAGCGCTGCTAGGTGACTCAACAAACAAAGAGTACAAAAAGCCTATATGTTAACTTTTCTGCCTAATCTGATAAATTGAAAATATGAAAAAAAAAATTTTTTTTGGTTTTTGGGCCACACCCGGCGATGCTCAGGGATTGCTCCTGGCTATGTACTCAGAAATTGCCCCTAGCTTGGGGGACCATATGGGACACCGAGGGAATAGAACCCCGGTTTGTCCTAGGTCAGCACATGCAAGGCAAATGTTTTGCCGCCTGTGTCACTACTCCAGCCCCACTTTTTTTTGACATGCAATCTTTTTTGTTTGTTTGTTTGTTTTTGGGTTTTTGGACCACACCCGGTGACACTCAGGGGTTTCTCCTGGTTATATGCTCAGATATCGCTCCTGGCTTTGGGGAACATATAGGATGCCGGGGGATCGTTGTGCCACTGCTCCGGCCCCGGAGACATGCAATCTTAAATTCAGTATTCTACTGTGTTTATGTGTGCACTGCAAGCACAGACATGTGCACTTTATCAAAAAGATCGAGTGCAGGGGGGCCAGAGAGATAATACAGCAGGTTGGGTGTTTGCCTTGCATGTGGGTTTGATCCCTGGCATCACATATGGTACCCCAAGACTGCCAGAAGTAATTTCTGAGTGCAGAGCCAGGAATAATCCCTGAGCATCACTGGGTGTGGCCCCAAAACAAAAAATTAAACAAATAAAAAGCAAAAAGATCGGGTGACTACTTCAGTGACTGCTAAGATTGGAATGATTTATAAGGCTGGTATAACTTCCAAACCAGAATTTGTTTTAATATTTAAAGCAAATGACATCTAACCATTCAGTTAAAATCACTGTGATAATTTTATTTTGAATAGCTTTTACATTCTTTTCTGTTATTTGTGAGGGGCATACCCATCAGTGATCAGAGCTTATTCCTGACTCTGCTCTGGGGACCATATGGGGTGTCAAGGGTAGAATCCAGGTTGACTGCATACATATCATACCCACTGAACTATCTTTCCAGTCCCTACATTAATTCTTTAAAATCATCAGTCATATGTGTACTGAAAAAAGCAAAGAAAACATCATATTAGATTTATGTTGTTGGTTTGTTGTTGTTGTTGCTGTTGTTTTTTGTTTTGGGGTCACACCTGGCGACGCTCAGAGTTATTCCTGGGTCTGCACTCAGAAATCGCTCCAGGCAGGCATGGGGGACCTTATGGGATGCCAGAATTTGAACCACCATTCATCCTGAATCAGCTGCTTGCCCTACCACTGTGCTATCTCTCCGGAACCCTATGTTGTTATTTTTTTTTAACTGTAAATCTTGAGGGTTTTTTGTTTTTGGTTTTGGTTTTTTGGTTTTTGGGCCATACCCGGCGGTGCTCAGGGGTTTACTCCTGTCTATCTGCTTAGAAATAGCTCCTGGCAGGCACAGGGGACCATACGGGGGACACCGGGATTCAAACCACCGCCTTAGGTCCTGGATCGGCTGCTTGCAAGGCAAACACCGCTAAGCTTCAGGCCCAAATCTTGAGATTTTTGATGAGGAAAATGCATTTGCCTTAATCAAATGATAGAGCAGACAGTTTTTTTTTTGTTGTTGTTCTCAATGCTGAAACAGAAGCACCATGGGTCTCAATTTATGATCAGGTTGGTCACGGTTGAGAGTCTTGGTTATTAGTGTTAATTTATAAGGCAAATTAACTTTACTCATTAGCACTAATTTAAAATCATGACAGCATTATAGATTTGCCACAAGGAACCTATTAAAGCCATCTGGACTTTCAGGACCCCCAGAATGAATGTATAATGTCTCCAGCCCCCAAAGGTTCCTAAACAGAGACACTGGCAGAATACTGAGCACCCCTTGAACAGAACCGGCTACCCAGAATAAGAAGACAATTATCCTGAAGGGAGCAAATGCTCAGAAAAACATTGGTACGGAATGTGCTAATAAGCCCATGGGGAGCTTTCTATCAGTCTGAACATGTCACAGAGAATATATACAAAATATACGACAGCCTCTGATCAAAGCATTTTGAAACCATTCCCAGCATTGCTGATTAGAAAAAAATAAATAGCTATTTAGATTCTTGTCTGCTCCATTCTTTCACCATCTTGGTTTCTAAATTGTCAAAGATCCATCTTCCTCACATAACCAGCAGAACAAACACAACAAATCAGAAAGCAAAGAAGGCCACTTTTCCAAGCTGCGAAACCAAGTTCTGGAGAGACGCATGCAAGCATACCCGTGGGCTTTGTCTCTGGAGGAATTGGGATGCTTTTTGGATGCAGGATGGAGCCCCAGGCACATTGGTCAGAGGCCAGCAGAAAGAAAATGACAGAAGCATTTTATAACATTGTTTGACAATGCTCTGAACCATGGGTGGGAACTGTGTGGAAACCCAAGAAGGCTCATGTGCAGAACTCACAGTCATAAGCAACATTGCTGGCAGCCCTCACTTCCCACTGGGCCCTGCACTATTTACATTCTCCACCTGATCATTTAGTTCAATAGTGAGCTTGGCCCCAAGTCCTTGGCTCTTGCTTCACCACTGTCCTGACTATTTTCTCTGCTCACCTTCAACACAACCTTACATATCATCTCTGTCTCTTCTCCCACTAAACTATCACGACTGATATTCAATTGCTTCCTGCAGAGACCCAGCACCAAGAACTTTGCCCCATTTTGTGAAATATGTTATTATTAATAATTTTATAATTACTAATTGTTCAGAGGGAATCTTTCAAACGGTGCTCAGGGAGTTCTCAGGGTCACTTCCGGTGGTAATCAGGTTCAATGTTCAAGTCTGGCAATAGGGACCAACAGGCTCTCAGGGCAGTGCTGAGTGGCAGAATTTGGGGAGTCATCTGGGGACAGAGATCAAATCCGAGGCCCTTCTCAGGCCAGGCCTGTGTCCTGATTCTGAGCTATCTCCCGCAGGCTCGCCTGGGATGAGTTGGAGAGTCACATGGCCAAGATCATGGTCACTGCTGGACACAAGAGTATTTTCACTTGCCCTCCTAGAGTATCTGCCTAGCTGCAATCTAATCTTGCTTAACAACATCCGTCATCTCCCGGAAGGCAAATATTTGGGGACACACTTAACACACTCACAAATGTTTCAGAAAGTTATCATTGAAAACAAACAGGCACAGAAATAAGAAGCTGAAGGTGGAAATTGGAATTTCTTATTAGTGGCGCTGGCCAAAGAAAACACGCACTTGTTTTCACCCCATGACTTGTTGTGGGTGAAAACTGGCAGCCAAGATACCCCAAAGGCCTTGAGCACACAATTCTATCCAGTATTTCTTTCCTCAGGTCAATGCCAGTATTTTTCCTGATTCACTTTCTCTAGTCTCCCTCCACTTGAAATGAAACTAAATGGAAAAGAACGTCATAGGGGAAGTTTGTACCCACAACTCGAAGGTTTTTTGGGTTCTTTTTTTTTTTTTTTGTACCCAAAACTTCAGTTTTTCTACCCCAAAGGATATCATTGTGACTGGAAAACCATTCCAATGCTTTAATGCTAAAGAGAGGGCAGAAAGAGGACTGAAGAATAAAGTTGAATGGAGAGTTCACTTCCAAGAAGAGCAGAGTTGGGGAAAACTGTGGCTGGAGCAGGCATATGGCTGAGAAACAAGTCAGAATCACCAGAGGACCAGAGACAGTACAGGCATGAAGGCATCTGTCTTGCTGAACAACTAATCCTTATTCAAATGTATCAATTAATGTCCCTGAGTCCCAACCCTACCCAAATAAAAAAGATTGATGCAGGGCAGGAGCAATAACAACGCAGGTAGGGCATTCAACTTGCAAGCAGCTGACCCAGGTTCCATCCCCAGCATCCCATATGAGCCTGACAGGAATAACCCTGAGCAGTGCAAAGTGTGCCCCCCATCCCCCCACTGGTGAGTGGTTAAGAGGCAATAATTCAAACTCAAACTCGATCCAATTTCTACATTACATTTGGGCAGGAAGATTGGGTCAAACCTGGCTATGTTCAGGGCTTACTCCTCCTCTGTACTCAGGGCTTATTCCTAGAAGAGCTCCAAGGACCTTATCACGTGCCAAAAATAGAAATGGGACTAGCCATGTTCAAGGCAAGTATTTTCACGCCTGCACTTCTTTTTTTATTTTTGTTTTTGTTTTGGGGCCACACCCCGTGAGGCTCAGGGGCTATACACTCAGAAATTACCCCTTGGGGCTGAGAGATAGCATGGAGGTAAGGTGAGAAGGATGGTGGTTCAAATCCCGGCATCCTATATGGTCCCCGGAGCCTGCCAGGAGCAATTTCTGAGCATAGAGCCAGGAGTAACCCTTGAGAGCTGCCGAGTGTGACCCAAAAACCAAATAAAAAGAAAAAGGAAAAAAAAAAAAAAAACAACAATTTTTTTTTTAAGTTAAGGTCACACCCAACAATGTTCAGGGGTTACTTCTGGCTCTGCACTTGGGAATTAATCCTATTGGTGCTCAGAAAACCATATGGGATGCTGATGATCAATCCAAGTTGAGCATATACAAGGCAAGTACCTGACTTCATGTGCTATCTCTCCAGGCCCTGTACTATATTTTTGTTTGTTTGTTTGTTTTGGGGCCACACCTGGCCTTGCTCAGGGGTTACTCCTGGCTGTCTGCTCAGAAATAGCTCCTGGCAGGCACGGGGACCATATGGAACACTGGGATTCGAACCAACCACCTTTGGTCCTGGATCGGCTGCTTGCAAGGCAAACAAACACCCTGTGCTATCTCTCCGGGCCGTGTACTATCTTATTTTATGGCATACCTGAGTTACTCCTTTTTTGCCATTTCATGTTGCTGAACTTTTTTATTTTAGTTTTAGTTTTGGGCCATACCCAGCAATGGTCAATAGTAACTCCTGGCTCTGCACTCAGGAATTAATCTAGCAGTGCACCATATGGAATGCTGAGGATCAAACTTGGGTCAGCAGGGTGTGCAAGGTAAGTTCCATCCCCACTGTACTATCGCTCCAGCCCTGTTGCTGAATGTCTTAACACAGTGCCATTGAAAGCTTTTTCTTCCACTAGTAGGCAAGTTAAAATCAGCGTCCCAGTAAGACCTTCTATTGTACTTGCAGACAGGAAGCCGTGACACAGCAGAAAGATCTGTAATTCATGCACCTTTTACCAATCAGGACAGGCAGCCCCTCAGTGCAAAGCACAGGTTACAAAATAATGAAAAAACAAAACAAAAAAGCTTCATAATGTTAGCATTCAGGGACATGCTGTCATGGCCTGCAAGGGACTGTGCTCTGGGACTCGGGACTCTGAGGAAAGAAAGAAAAGAGGGCATGGAAGAGCAGAGAAACAGGGTGACCCACTTCCAGCTCAGTCAGTCTCTTCCCTGTGGGCAGGTTTATTCATTCAAGGCCAGCTGCTTTATCTGTCCTGGAAGTTGGTTCATGTGTAGTGTGTGAATGGTGTATGTATGTGTGTGTAGATGAATAAGTATGTGTGAGAATGTGTGTGTGCATAATTGCATGCTCCCCTGCTCCCCTCTGCCCCCTCAACTGATCCCCCTCCCCCCAGATGCACTCAAGTCTCCTTAGCAGCCTATTTCAGGACCAATGAGCAGCTTCCCCAGACACTACTGCATTTACTAGATGGAAATTGATTTTGGGGGTGGTGCCTTTCCAAGCAGTGTCCGAGGGTCCAAGGGTCCCTCTGAGTAATATTTGGCCATCCAAGCTGATGGTTCAGTACTAGAGCTGGAGGATATAGCTGCTCTGGCGTATAGTTCACCAGGGCCACACAAAGGGCAATGCTGGGGTCCCCCATCTCCTGTGCTATCTCCTGTGGTCACACTCACTGGTGCTCAGGACTTACTCCTGGCTCGACACTCATGGTTAATTCCTGGCAGGGCTCAGGGGACCATATGTGGTGCTGGGATTGAACCCAAGCTGGCTGTAAACAGCAAGTGACCTACCTGCTATACTATGGCTCTGGCCTCTAAGGAAGATGATTTTAAGCTAAGCCCTCAAGAGGTCTTTCTGTTATTTTTCCAATTTTCCTGAACTCTTCTCAGATAATAGGAGGAATAGTGGGGACTGAGAATCCAGACAGAAGCCGTCATAAAGTCCTCACCTTGAAAGTGAGTTCTTAAGCTGGAGGTATTCTGTTTTGGGGATGCCCATAGCAGGCAGTGCACAGAGCCTACTCTTGGTCCTGTGCTCAGGGACCAGGTGCAGTAATTGGTTTTGAACACTAGGTCAGTGGCTCAACTCCTGTACTGTCTCTCCAACCTGCTTGTTTTTTTGTTTTTTTTTTTTTGGGGGGGGGGGTGGGTTAGACCTAGCAGTGCTCAGGGTTACTCTGGCTCTGTGCTCAGAAAACGCTCCAGCAGGCTCCAGGGATGGGATGCCAGGAATCAAACTGGGTCTGTCCTGGGTTGGCTGCATGCAAGGCAAATGCCTTACAGCTGTGCAAGCTCTGGCTTCAATGCTTCGTTTTTTTTTTTGTTTTGTTTGGTTTGGTTTGGTTTGGTTTGGTTTTTGGGCCACACCCAGCGGTGCTCAGGGGTTACTCCTGGCTGTCTGCTCAGAAATAGCTCCTGGCAGTCACGGGGGACCATATGGGACACCAGGATTCGAACCAACCACCTTTGGTCCTGGATCGGCTGCTTGCAAGGCAAACACCACTGTGCTATCTCTTCGGGCCCCGTTTTGTGTTTTTTTTTTAAGTTGCAGAAGGCTGAGTCTGTGTGATGGGGTATTAGTGGCCAAGCTAACTGGCATTCATGTGATCGTTCCCCCTGGGATATTCCAGATAAGGGGGGGACTCCTCTCCCCACATTCATCACGAGGTCCCCAGTCTCCTCTGTTGCTTTCTTCAAGGTTGATAGAAAGAGGGGGGATAGTTTGTATCAAGGGGCAGAGGCAGGGTGGGAGAATCAGCAGAAAGGAGGAAGAGGAAATATTTTCCAGAGAATCTCAAAAGACAGGCCGAGGCCAGAGCAACCCTACCTGGTGCTGATTGAACAATTGCCTAATTACAATTTTATAAATTAATATTAACAAATCAATAACAACATTTTAGAATAATAAATTAACTGGTGCTAATTAGTTTAACTTTGACATAAATTGGTAAGTTTTCGAGTTGAATATTGAAAAGCACTTCATGGGAGGGGTAGGAGATTTTCAGAGTCTGAAGGCAGAAAGAGGCCGAGTGGAGAAGGCTAGAAGGACTGTGTGAAAAGCAGGAATAATGTCTCCTTCCATGCGCTGGTTGAATCTTTCTCCTCTTTCCTTTCTCTGCACGCCCTCCCCCCCCTTCTGCTCTAATTTCAGCTTCCAAATGTTAGAAGGAAGCCTGGTCTGCTACCTTAGAGACAGGCAGTGACTAGCCAACCCCATGTAACAGCCCCCTCTGCCCTAACAGAACTGTTGTTAATAACAAAGGGCAGAGATGGCATCAGGGGGACAGAGATGTGACTGACATGTGATAGGGCGCATAGCGCACATGCATGAGGCCCAGGGTTTGACCCTGAAAACACAACGCTCCCCAACACTAGAGATATGGCTCTCACAGCTTAAAGAAAAGCAACACTCCAGAGCTGGAGAGATAGTACAGAGTATGAGGTGCTTGCCTTGTAGGCAAATGTCCCCAACTTGATCCTGGCCACCACAGAGTCCTCCAAGCATCCCTGGCACCCTCCATTGGGTATTGTCCAATACATTCCAATATAAAATCTTAAAAATCTCAGTACAACAGATAGGACATTTGCCTTGCATGCTGACCCAGGGTCAATCCTTAGCACCCCACGTGATTCCCCCCCAAGCCAGCAGGAGTGATCCCTGAGTGTAGTAGTGTCAGAGTTAAGTCTTGAGCTCAGCTGGGTGTGACCCACTAACCAAAACAACAATCTCCAAATGTTTACTTTTTAAAAATCACAATGTTAGGGGCTGGAGAGAGAGCATGGAGGTCAGGCATTTGCCTTTCATGCAGAAGGACGATGGTTCGAATCCTGACATCCTATATGGTCCCCCGTGCCTGCCAGGGGTGATTTCTGAGCATAGAGCCAGGAGTAACCCCTGAGCACTGCCGGGTGTGACCCAAAAACAAAAACAAACAAACAAACAAAAAAAACAAAGATCACAATGTTAGGGGCTTGAGAGATAGAGCAGGTAGTAGAGTGATTGCCTTGCACTAGGATTTTGACTCTGACACTCCATATCGTTGCCAAAATTCTGCCCTAATACATTCCTGAGCTCAGTTGGAGCCAGGAGTAAGTCCTGAGCACAGCTAGGTGTGGCCTGAAAACCAAAACCATAAATAAACAAATAAACTAAAAAAACCACAATATTTTCACAATTAAATATAATTCAGGCAGTTTGTAAAAGGGACAAGAACCTTATTCTTGGGCCTGGAGAGATAGCACAGCGGCGTTTGCCTTGGAAGCAGCCAATCCAGGACCAAAGGTGGTTGGTTGGTTTGAATCCCGGTGTCCCGTATGGTCCCCCGTGCCTGCCAGGAGCGATTTCTGAGCAGACAGCCAGGAGTAACCCCTGAGCACCGCCGGGTGTGGCCCAAAAACAAAAACAAAAGAACCTTATTCTTTTTTTTTGGGGGGGGGGTCACACCCAGCAGCACTAAGGGGTACTCCTGGCTCCCTGCTCAGAAATCGCTCCTGGCAGTCACGGGGAACCATATGGGATGCCAGGATTCAAACCACCATTGGTCCTACATCAGCCGCTTGCAAGGCAAATGCCCTACCACTGTGCTATCTCTCCAGCCCAGGAAAAAACCTTTTATGATTATAAAAATGTAGCAGTGTTTTAAAGTTTGAAAGTATTTTTCTTTTACAGAGTTTAATAAGACATAAAAATATTTGGTTAGAATCTTCATTATTTAAAAGAATGAAAAAAAAAAAGGCACAAATGAGTTTAAGAATTAAGCTTATTGAGGGCCAGAGAAATAGTACAGCAGGTAGAGGGCTTGCCTTGCATGCAGCCAACCTAGGTTTGATTCCTGGCATCCCATGTCTCCCTAGTACCAGCAGCAGTATAGTATTTCTGAATACAATTAAGAGGAAGGCCTGAGCAGGAGTAAAGTCTGAGCATTGCCTCAAAACCAAACCAATCAAACCCCCACTCCCAAAAAAAGGAATCATGTTTACAGAGCTGGACAGATAGTACAGAGGGAAGGTAGTTGACTTGCATTTGGCTGGCCATGGTTGATCTCCTGTACCAGAGCCTCACTAGTAGTTCCTGAGCACTGAGCCACGAGTAAGCCTTGAGCACAGCTGGGTGTGGTCGGGAAAAAAAAAAGAGTTTACTTGAACTGTGAAAGATTGCTTCTCTGAAGATTGTTTTTTCTCTTTAATAATAAGATAAAGTAAGCTGTACGTTTGGGAAAAAAAATCACTGCCTACTGATATTCAAATAGAAGAGGACATTTTCATTTCTCCCTAAGACAAAGAATAAATTATTTTACTTTATTTTACAGGCCAAAAAATTCAAGTAGTTTTACTTACAGGATCTGAATTTTCCTGGGAGTATAATCACTGATGAAAAAAAAAAATGTCTGTAGCTTATATTCCCTGCCTAGAAAAGCTTTGCATGATATATGCCATCCAATTAAAAAAAAGCTTGAATCCAGGGACATTTCCCACATTCTGCTAGGTTTCAAGCTTTTCAATGCAAATCACTTGATCTTTCCAAGAGAAAACAGCACTCAGAGGTTTCAGTTGGGCCAGAACTCACATCAATACTGGGATCTGCTTCCTCTGGCCCAGCCGCACACAGGAAACTTGCCTTGTGTGCTGCCTAGGGAGGGCGGAAGCATTTAACGCTGCAGCCGGCTAGGCCAGTTGCTGCAGAGCATCTTCCAAAATAGTGAAAGGCATCAGAAAAATCAGAAAACAGGCTCAAGCCAGAACTAAATCCTAATGCTTAAGAAACCAATTTAAGGGCCCGGAGAGATAGCACAGCGGTGTTTGCCTTGCAAGCAGCCGATCCAGGACCAAAGGTGGTTGGTTCGAATCCCGGTGTCCCATATGGTTCCCCGTGCCTGCCAGGAGCTATTTCTGAGCAGACAGCCAGGAGTAACCCCTGAGCACCGCCGGGTGTGACCCCAAACCTAAAAAAAAAAAAAAAAAAAAGAAACCAATTTAAGATTTGGGGGGCCGGGTAGGTGGCGCTGGAGGTAAGGTGTCTGCCTTGCAAGCGCTAGCCAAGGAAGGACCGTGGTTCGATCCCCCGGCGTCCCATATGGTCCCCCCAAGCCAGGGGCGATTTCTGAGCACATAGCCAGGAGTAACCCCTGAGCGTCAAACGGGTGTGGCCCAAAAACCAAAAAAAAAAAAAAAAAAAAAAAAGATTTGGGCAAACAAATAGATTTGTTTAAATCGGAGAGATAGCACAGTGGCGTTTGCCTTGCAAGCAGCCAATACAGGACCAAAGGTGGTTGGTTCAAATCCCGGTGTCCCATATGGTCCTCCATGCCTGCCAGGAGCTATTTCAGAGCAGACAGCCAGGAGTAACCCCTGAGCAATGCCAGGTGTGGCCCAAAAACCAAAAAAGAAAAAAAAAAAAAAGAAATACTTAAACTAACAGTGAGTTTTCGGTTTAAATTTCCTTCTGATTTGTGCTCCCAAAATAAAGAACAGCCACAGGGTGTGGCAGACTTGCAGAAAAAGCCTTTGGATGTAAAAGGAAGATGATTGTTTCAGAAAGCAAACTGATTGTCCACCAAGGATTTTTTCTTTTTTTTTCTCCTTTCTGTGTAATGGTGCAAATCCACCCGGATTTGACTACTTTTCAAAGGTGGGGGCACAGGAAAAAACACAAATCAACCCCAGCATATCTACTGATCATCAATGGTTTTCAAAATTCAAAGGGTCAGTCATGCATTATGAATGAATGGGTTTCCAATGGTAACTGGGAATCATGTCACTGAAGTCGGGGTTCTCCTACAGAGGAGAGGGTGGGGGGCAGCGTCCAATCCTATATTCTCCTTCATCCTGGGATGTCCAGGAATAAATCCTGAAAATAAAATTTTTTTTATCCCTATCTATACCCAGCACAGAGAAAAAAAAATATATTTCAAAGGAGATTCTACTAATTAAAAAAAAAAGCCAAAACACACATCCGAAATAAGATTAGTAAAAATGAAAATCTAGGCAGATCACAATTATTAACTTGAATAGCCTCACTTTCCTTGCTGGTTAATTTGGTCCCTTTGTTTAAGCAAAGAGTAGGTCTCGCCCTCTCCTCTAGTTAGACAACATGCAGCATCACCACGAAAGGAGAAAAAGAAGATAAAGAGAAAAGCCAGAAAAGAGAAATGTTATCCATCCACCTGGCATCATATGAAGCAATCCGAACAGTGAGAACCTACCCATTTCTGCAGACACTAATCAACGAAGGAAAGAATTAAATCCTCCCCAGCCTGTCGCGGCAGCTCGGCGGCAATCCAAAAAGAACAATGCACATTGCTGCAAAAAAACCCAAACCAAACCAAACCAACAAAAAAAACCCCTAGATTTCAAGTTGGAAAGCACCATGCAAAAGGGACTGTTTAAAATTCACTACCATACAGTGCAGCCATCATCAGAAGCCCAGCATATCCTCTGCTCCAGGTAGTGTGATGAGCCAGAAGCGAGAAAGAGACAAATAAATGCAGGAAAGGAAGGAGAGGAGGCGCAGCCAAGTCGACAGGAATGTTTCTGGGTCTTTAACAAGTGGGAGACCCCTTTCGGTCTGCAAACCAATCCATCTCTCTGTTGCAGGGCATCTCTTTTTTTTTTCCTCCCCCCAACTCAGCGGCTGTTGAAAAGACTGCAGCAAACCCAGCAAGGGATTCTGGGATAGGGATGCAGCAGCGAGCTGCGAGCAGATTCGTGGGCGGCCGGTCCCCTCTGAGTCAGCAGTCAGCTGGTCCCCAGCTCGCGTGCTGGGCAGCAGAAGCCCCGGCCGCAAAGAGCGCGCACCGTGCATGCACCCCGGGGAGGACGCACCGGCTCCCGGGCAAATGCAACTGCACATCAGAAAATGTGGATGCAAGGGAGATGGCAGATTCTAGGAAGAAAACTGGGTATTCTCAGTAGGAAAAGTTCAAATTTAAGAGTCTTTGGCTGTAACATCAGAGCACAGGCTTCCTTTGGTTGGAGTGGGGGAGGGACACGATGTATTTTCTTAGATATTTAAGCGGTGGGGAGCCAGGCGCCACGCAAATGCACGTTTCCCTAGCTGCCCAACAAGCCCCCTTCTGCAAGCCGCTCAAGGACGCTTTGATATCTACCCAGGAAATAAATAGTACCTGAAAGGCAAAATATTTTTTTTTAAATGAAAAAGCCTTTAAGCAAAACTCATATCGTATATTTACTGGATTCGGGAGATGTACAGAAAATGTGTTCCCTTCCTGAGGATGCAGTTCTCAGTTCAAGATGGAGAAACTTTACAGGCTTTTCCATTTTTATTACAACTTGGTTTCCTCTGAAGTTATAAACTCTAAAAAGTTTTTAGGACCATAAATGTGGTCAGCAAGTAGCATTTAAATATGATTTCATCCTTATATTGCAAATAATATTTTAAAATAACTCCTCACACTGTAATCATTCTCCTTTCTAAAACAGTGTAAGGAACAAGACTGACCGCCCTCTGGTCTAGGGTTAGTTACTTTCTATTAAATTATTCATAGTTATTCAGAGTGGACAATGTCTTTTATTTTGGGGGGGGGGCGCGTGCTCAGGACTTATTCCTGACTCTACACTCAGAGATCACTCCTCAGGGGGTCCTGGGATTGAATCCAGGTCAGCTGCATGCAAATAATAAAAGTTTGATCTGCATATTTGATTACATTAATATTCATCACATTCTTTCCATGCACTCAGTTCTGCAGAGCAGTGATTCCCGGGGGAATGGGGAGGGAGAGCACAGAAAATTCAGGGAACTCAAGATACCCTAGAAAATGCCCAGACAGGGGCCGGAGAGATAGCATGGAGGTAAGGCGTTTGCCTTTCATGCAGGAGGTCATCGGTTTGAATCCCGGCGCCCCATATGGTCCCCTGTGCCTGCCAGGAGCAATTTCTGAGCCTGGAGCCAGGAATAACCCCTGAGCACTGCCAGGTGTGACCCAAAAAAAACCAAAAAAAAAAAAAAAAGAAAATGCCCAGACAAACAACAGGCAAGGACTCAACTGAGAAACACCTGGAAAACCTCAGAGATGCAGATAGACCCCTTAGATTCCGAGGAGCTGGAACAAAGGCAGCACTAGGAATGTCAAAGACATCAACAGCTCTCCCCACAGGGCAATCAATCACCCTAGCAACTGGGAAAACAGTATATTTCCCCCCCAACTCACTTCCATAGCCACATCCTCTCCCCCCCCTCTCCTCCCCCACCCCATGCCAGGGATTAAACCTGGCTACTTTGGTATTAGGCTAGCATTCTATCCGCTGTTCTCTCTGGCCCCTCAATATAAAGGCCTTTTGCCTTCTTTTATTTTGGGGTGTCACCCAGCTCAGGGGTTACTGACGTCTCTGCACTCAGGGATTACTCCTGCCAGGGCTCAGGGACCATATAGGATGTCAGGAATTAAACCTGGGTCAGCCAAGTGCAAGGGAAAAGCCCTACACTCTGTATTATCTCTTCAGCCCATAGATCAATAATTTTCTTTTCTTTCTTTCTCTCTCTCTTCTGTTTATTTGTTTGGTTTTTGGGCCACACCCGTCAGCTCTCAGGGCTACTCCTGTCTCTGTGCTCAGAAATTGCTCCTGGCTGGGGAGACCATATGGGATGCTGGGAATGGAAACCACTGCATGCAAGACAAATGCCCTACCACAGTGCTATCACTCCAGCCCAGTATCTCTCTCTCTCTCTCTCTCTCTCTCTCTCTCTCTCTCTCTCTCTCTCTCTGGGGGGGGGACCATATGGGATGCTGGGGATGGAAACCACTGCATGCAAGACAAATGCCCTACCACAGTGCTACCACTCCAGCCCAGTCTCTCTCTCTCTCTCTCTCTCTCTCTCTCTCTCTCTCTCTCTCTCTCTCTCTCTCTCTCTCTCTCTCTCTCTCTCTCTCTCTCTCTCTCTCATGTGGTGGTGCTCAGGGGACCATAGATGATCCTAGGGATGGAACCTGGCTTGGCCACTTGCAAGGCCAGGCCTTACCCCAGTACAGTCTCTCTGCCATAGACAGTGGTTTTCACCTTTGGCTGTCTGGACCTTGCCCTCAGACTGGCAGCTCATAACCACAGAAGTAGATCAGGCTTCTCAACCTCTGACACCTGCAAATGCAAATGCTGCCCTTTTTGGGCTGGCAGGTAAACTACCCCTTTAGAAGGTCACCTTACACCTGATGTTTCTCAGGCCCCATAGTACTGGCCATCCAGAGATGATGGGGGACCTTCAGAGTGGCACCCCACAGTGATTGGAGGACCAGGTGATGCTGGGAATCAAATCTGCCAGCTTTGTACCATATCTGCTATTCTATCTCCTGATCCCAGGCTTTGTTTTCACTTTCTGTTTGTTTTTCAGTACATAAACACACATGTGTGCTCAGGGTTTACTCCTGGCTCTGAGTATGGGGATCACTCCTGCCAGCGTAGGGGGGACCAAATGGGATGCTGGGGATTGAACCTAGGCTGGTCTTTTTTGTTTGTTTGTTTGTTTTGTTTTGTTTTGGGGTCACACCCAGCAGTGCTCCAGGGTTACTCCTGACTCTACGCTCAGAAATCACTCCTGGCAGGCTCGGGGGACCATATGGGACAAGGGGATTTGAACCATCGATCTTCTGCATGTGAGGCAAATGCCTTACCTCCATGCTATCTCTCTGGCTCCTAGGCTGGTCTTAACCATGAATTGTCTCTGGTGGCCCCACAGTCTCCAAGAAAAATACAAATCAGGGGTTACTGATGGCTTTGTACTCAGGGATCATTCCTGCCAGGGCTCAGGGACCATATGCAAAACACAAATCTCTAGGCTGGTACCACCGTGTGTGCCAAGAAGCGTCTGACTCATCCTCTCCTGCCTCCTTTTCTGGTTGGCTCCTGGGAGTCCTTTAGACCTCAGCAAAGGAGCCCTGGAGAAAAATCTCAGCAACGGCACCAGTCCCTTCAGGAAGGTTTCTCAGATGGTCATTCCAACTCCAGAAACCACCACCCTCCACTGCTATCACTTGTAGATGGGGCGACACACAAGGGAAGAACATTCTCAGGGGTGACACCACTATCCATAGGAAGTACCCAAGAGGAGATGTAGGAGAACGTTGTCATTCACTTGACTGAAAATGTTCACATGTTCATCTCAGAACACTGGGCCAGAGACCATGGGAGAGGACACTGGTAACTCCTGCCAGAATGATGCCTCTTCACTAAGAAAGTGCTGCCATAAATCTCTTCTCTGTGACCAGAAAAGCAAACCAAGGAGAGTGAGTGAAGGGGATGCATTATTACTACTATAAGGGGAAATGAGGTTTACAAAGTTGACCAGGACAGAAAAAATGACTCAAGTGGTAGAGCACAAGTTTGGTATGGGTGAGGCCTTAAATTCAATTCTCAGAACCAGCAGGTGTCCTTCCTATAAAATAAGATAAAGGAGCTAGAGTGATAAGACAGCTAGCAGAGGGAGCAAAGAACAAACCTTGTATGCAGCCACAGTTCTTTTTTTTTTTGTTTGTTTGTTTGTTTTGTTTTTGGGCCACACCCAGCGGTGCTCAGGGGTTACTCCTGGCTGTCTGCTCAGAAATAGCTCCTGGCAGGCACGGGGGACCATATGGGACACCGGGATTCGAACCAACCACCTTTGGTCCTGGATCGGCTGCTTGCAAGGCAAACGCCGCTGTGCTATCTCTCTGGGCTCGCAGCCACAGTTCTTGCCTTACTCATTGCACCATCTGTCTCTCTGGCCTAGGCACGTATCTTCACCTACCCTCTCCTTCCTTCCCTTTGTTTCTCTGAATAAACTTGATTTACTTCACTACTTGCTTCTACCTTCAGTTCTTTTCTGTGAGGGAAAAGTTTGGAAAGCCTGGGTAAGAATTAGAACAGACTTTCCTATAAAGAGCAAGACCTTGCTCCAGCCTGAGTCCACGACTCCATGAGAAATCAGATGGTAGAACAAACAAACTCCAGACTAGCTTGATGGCTGTGACCTGGACCTGTGAGGTCTTTACAATGCGTGTGCTCCTTGGCCCTAACTTTCCTTTCTCAAGGCTCCTACCTTTATCCTCCTCACTTCACATAAGCCACCCAGGACCCCGACTCACCTGCTGGTAGCTGGTAGGGGTTAGGTTTACCACCAAAAAGATAACAACGCAGCAAGGCCTCTCCATTATCATGTTCTTTTTGTTTTGTTTTGTTTTTGGTTTACACCCAGCTTTGCTCAGGGCTTACTCCTGGCAGGCACAGGGGACCATACGAAATGCCGGGATTTGAACCAACATCCATCCTGGACTGGCTGCTTGCAAGGCAGATGCCCTACCACTGTGCTATCTCTCTGGCCCTCATTATCATGTTCTTAAGAATGCAAGGTCCTGGGGCCGGAGAGATAGTATGGAGGTAAGGCGTTTGCCTTTCATGCAGAAGGATGGTGTTTCAAATCCCGGCATCCCATATGGTCCCCAGTGCCTGCCATGGGTGATTTCTGAGCATAGAGCCAGGAGTAACCCCTGAGCAATGCCAGGTGTGACCCAAAAACCAAAAACCAAAAAAAAAAAAAGAATGCCAGGTCCTGGAGTCAAAAAGACAGCATGGAGGTAAGGCATTTGCTTTGCATACAGAAGGTCGGTTGGTGGTTTGAATCCAACATCCCATATGGTCCCCTGAACTTGCCAGGAGCAATAGAGCCAGCAGCAATCCCTGAGCGCTGCCGGGTGACCCAAAAAACAACAACAACAACAACAACAACAACAAAAAATAACACCAGAGCAGTGCCAGGTGTGACCCCCCAAAAGAAATCCAAAACTCCACAAGGAAGAGATATGAATAATAGGCTCTCAAGTCACTCCTGAGGACCCTCGCCTGTCTCCATTTCAAGCCCTTTGAGACTCAGGGTTTGATCAGGACAGTTCTTCCCTTCTAGGAAGAGATTCCTAGTGTTTTTGGACAGGCCATGACTTTCCTTGATTTCCTTGATCTATCTCCCTACCCTTTTTCTTAGCGACAGTGAGATTTAAAGGCATCTACAAGGAGGAAACACCACTGTCCAAACAAATGGAAGCAGGGATAAACAAATGGGACTACATTAAACTCAGAAGCTTCAGCACTTCAAAGGAAATAGTAATTAGGATACAAAAGCCACCCACAGAATGGGAGAAACTATTCACCCAATACCCATCAGATAAGGGGCTAAAAACTAAGATATACAAGGTAATGACAGAACTTAACAAGAAAAAAATCTAACCCCATCAAAAAATGGAGAGAAAAAATGAACAGAAACTTTCTCAAAGAAGAAATACAGATGACCAAAAGGCACATAAAAAAATGCTCCACATCACTAATCATCAGGGAGATGCAAAATCAAAACAACAATGAGGGATCTTCTCCCACCACAGAGATTGGCACACATCACAAAGAACAAGAACAATCACTGCTGGCATGGATGTGGGGAGAAAGGAACTCTCATTCACTGTTGATGGGAATGCTGTCTAGTCCAATCTTTTTGGAAAACAATATGGATATTGAGCTCCCATATGATCTAGCAATACCCGATCTGTTAAATAACAGCCCTGAATGGGGCTGAGTGGAGGTGAATGAATGGAGTGGATGAATGGAGGGTGAGGCCTTTCTCTGCAGGACCAGGCCACGTGTCTGCAACCCTCTCCAGCTGGCGGGTCTGAGGGTTCGGGATAGCAGCAAAGAAATGATCCACAGACAGCTGTCAGGAGACATCAGCTTTATTCAGGCCCTAGCCAATGCATATGGCTCCTAAGCTTAAACTTTTTATGTTGGTTCAATGTCAGCCTTGACATCTCAATCTCTTTCAGCCATCTCCTCTCCTCCAGCTTCTTCCTAGCAGAATCTCTCCCAATCTCTCAATCAATCCCCTTCCTGCCCCCGAGGCAATCTTTTGATACGTCCCAAATACCCCTCCCAGAAATGGGCAGGTCTTACTATCAGGTAAGGTTACAAAGGAAGAATGGGGGATGAGGTAACACTGCTTGTAGGGTTATATCCTAGGAACACACACACATAAAACAAACACACAAACACACACACACACAATACAAAAATGCTCACTGCATCTCTATGTTTATCACAGCACTATTTACAATAGCCATAATCTGGAAATAACCCAAGTGTCCTATACCAGATGAGTGGCTAAAGAAAATGTGGTCCATATACATAATGGAATACAATGCAGCTGTTAGGAAAAAAAGAAGTCATGAAATTTTCCTATTCATGGATGGACATGGAAACATGAGTGAAATGAGCCAGAGGGAGAGGGATAGATACAGAATAGTGTCTCATCTGCAGGATATATATATATATATAAAGGGGGCCGGAGAGATAGCATGGAGGTAAGGCGTTTGCCTTCCATGCAGAAGGTCGGTGGTTCGAATCCCGGCATCCCATATGGTCCCCCGAGCCTGCCAGGAGTAACCCCTGAGCGCTGCCGGGTGTGACCCAAACCCAAAAGCCAAAATAATAATAATAATAATAATATAGTATGGCAATAATACCCAGAGATAATAGAGCAGAATGCCAGGAGGACCAGCTCATAACATGAAGGTTGCCACAAAGAGTGGTGAGTGCAGCTAGAGCACTGAACACAATGACAACTATCATGTCAATGATAGGGAGAGAGGCAGAATGCCTGTCTGTGACACAGGCAGGGGGCTGGAGTGGGGGAGGAAAAAATGGTGAAAACTGGTAGTGGGAAGATAGCACTGGTGACGGGTAGTGTACATTTTTTTTTTTTTTTTTTTTTGGTTTTTGGGCCATACCCGGCAGTGCTCAGAGGTTACTCCTGGCTGTCTGCTCAGAAATAGCTCCTGGCAGGCACGGGGGACCATATGGGACACCGGGATTTGAACCAACCACCTTGGTTCTGGATCGGCTGCTTGCAAGGCAAGCTGTGCTATCTCTCCGGGCCCTGGTAGTGTACATTCTATGACTGAAACCCAAGTATGAGTATTGTTTAAATAAAGATTAAAAAATAAGTACGTAGGGACTGGAGAGATAGCACAGTGGTAGGGCATTTGCCTTGTACTGAGCCGATCCAGGACAGACAGTGGTTCGATTCCCAGCATCCCATATGGTCCCCCGGGCCTGCCAGGAGCTATTTCTGAGCTGATAGCCAGGAGTAACCCCTGAACACCGCCGGGTGTAGCTCCAAATCCAAACACATCCAAACACACACACACACACACACACACACACACACACACACACAGTATGTAAAAAAGAAACAAATAAAACAATGCATACCTCATCATACATGTATGCACGCACGCACGCACGCACGCACGCACACACACACACACACACACACACACACACACACACACACACACACACATTCTGGGCCCTGGCTTCTCCTGCTGTGCCTTCTCTCCATACAGCGAATGCTTTTGACCCAACAGGCCGTTCAGAGGAACCCCTGCCAATGCTCCTATGTGCTCCTACTCATGCCACTTCCAGGACTCGTCTCTAAGGTCATCACCGCGACGTGGGCCTTTCCCAGCGCAGGGTTCCCAGGCCTGGCGGAGCCTGGGTGAGTCGCAGCCGCGCGCCCGCCCCGCCACGGCGGTTCCCATCACAACAGGCGCCGCCTCCTGGGCCGCGGGGCGAATCCGGCGCCTCCTGCAAGACGCCCTCAGGGCGGGATCTTGGGAACCGCACAGCAAGTGGGATGGCTTGCCCTGAAAGCAAGCAGCTGACCAGGGCTCGATCCCTGGGGCTCAGGGTCCGCAGAGAAGGACGTAAAACCTTGTCCTTAGGGTCTGCAACTCTCCCTCCTTTAGGTCCTTTGTGGTCCCCATCGAGCTAACCCAGTGGTTCTCAAATAGTGGGGCGCCCCCCCCCCCCAGGGAGGGCGTGAGGCTCCGTAAAGGGGCGCGTTTGACCTCAGCAAACACTGTCATAACAAGCTAAGCCCCGTGTTTATGTCTCTGAAACTGAGAGTTGCTGTGTCCTGCTTCAAACCCCGCTTCGAAAAGCTGTGCATTGCAAAGCGTGCTCATTGTAGCCATTAATCCAGACATCACCTCTGATTAAAAAGTCAGCTCAAATTATTTTATATATTTTTGTTTTGCAGGTTAAAGTTTTTTTTAATTAAAGATACTATTGACAATCGCGTGGGGGCCACGAAAAATATTTTCTTCTTCCTGGGTGGGGGCATGACAGAAAATGAAATCGAGAAGCACTGGGCTAACCTGATCTGGTTGCTAGCGAGTTAAGGTGGGACACTCTCCTTTCCAACCCTGCACCGACTGCCCGGGGCTCACTGCTTTACCCGGGAGGGTGAGAGACCAAAGGAGTTTGGCCACCTCTGCAGAGACCGACCCTCGGGCCTTCGGACCTTGACATCCGCAGGCGGCACCTACTTGGCTGTGGCAATCGGGGCAGTGTGTGTCTGTCTTCCTAAGCATCGGCACCACGTTCATCCTGATATTAGTCACCTACTAGGATGTCACCATGAAGCTGTTAAGATCCGGGCTCAGGAGACACGGGTGGATTTGCTCCGTATTCGGGCTGTCATTGCCTGTTAGCCTCATTGTGAAATGTTGCCTCCTTAAGGCCGTCCTGATGATTAAGTGAAGGGCCTGACACAGCGAGTTAAGTTACTCTGCCCAGAAGCTGGGCAAGAGGGTGTCTAAGAAAGTCAGGAGAAACAGCACAGCGGGACCGGGGACTAGCCTTGCAGCAGCCAACCCGAGTTTGAGCCCCAGATCCCCTAAGGTCCCCTGAGCACTGCTATCCTGAACGCAGAGCCAGGAGTAACCCGAGCATAGCCAGGTGCGCTCCTCCAAAAAAACAATACAACAACAATAAAAATGCTTTGGGCTCAACTATCCCGTCTCTGGCAGTAAATCATTTAAAGTCTCTGTGTCTTAACTTCCAAGTTGAGGGGCTGGAGAGATAGTATGGAGGTAAGGCATTTGCCTTGCATGCAGAAGGACAGTGGTTTGAATTCCAGCATCCCATATGGTCCCCCTGCCTGGAGCCTGCCAGGAATGATTTCTGAGCATAGAGCCAGGAGTAACCCCTGAGAGCAGCTGGGTGTAAACCCCCCCCCCCCAATCTAAAACCTTTGAAACAAAAAAACTTCCAAACTGGAAAATGGGAATCCTAACCTAGAGGCTTTTTGTTGTTGTTTTTTGCTTTGCCCTTTTTATTTTCTTTTGAGTTTTGGGTCAGCAGGGCTTAAGATTCAAGGCTCACTCCTGGTAGTGCCTATAGAGTTCCAGAGTAGAAGAACGAGACCACACAACTAGAATAAAGTTTAATACTTTAACTTGTCTGCCAACAAGACCCCCAGCCTGGCCAACCAGGGCCATCCTCTGAAGGAGCTGAGCCCTGCCCAAGGTCATGATGCAGATCACACAAGGAAGGGATATAGGGAGGTTCCAGCTTTCTGATGATCCTTAAAATGATTGTCTCTTGTCTAGAGGTACCTTCCTACTGTTCCCTTGTCCTTCCCTGATAGGTACCTGGTAAGACCAGGTAGCTTGGGGCGAGGTCTATGGAAATAGGCTTGTGAAGCCCTAACATATGGCTTACACCATGTGGTCCTTACAAAATGGTGTCTCTCTCTGCTCAGAACCTGAGAAGAAGCCAGTCATGTGGCTTTTACAAAATGGCATCCCTCCTTGTTCAGAATTCAGGTCCCAGGAATATGTGCCCAGGAATATGTGGTGACAGGGATAAAAATCAAGGTCGGATGTGTGTAAGACAAGTGCTAACCGGCTGAACTATCTTGGTATCTCTTCAGCTCCATCAACTAGGGCTAGAGAGAATTAAATGGTTTACTCTATAAAGAGAACTTATACCTTGTCTGATACACAGTAAACAGCCCAGACATAGTTTATAAGAAACCCTGTAGCCAGCCATCTGAGTTCCTGGGCTCATGGTTGGCTTTTGTATTCCTAAGGTTTGGTTGGCTCATGTCGGGTTTCATTTATTTTGGGATGAATGAATAGACTGAGAATACTCTATACCCCATTAATTCCTTTCTTATGCTAGATAAAATAAATCAATAAAGGAGTGGAAAGAATGGTGCAGAAACAGAAGAGACAGAACGATCCACTTTAATCATCCAAAGCCTCCCTGCCCTTCTCACCCATTTCAGGCTGGTGTCATGGGCTGGCTGGGCACAGAGTTGGTGTTCAGAACTACTTGATTGCTCTTGACATGATTTCTAACCAAGGTTGGAGTGGGAAAGGGGTCTCATTTCAAGCGCACCTGCCCCTTTTTCTTGTGAAAAGGAGGCATGCATGGTTGTAATGAACATTTATTGACCAGCTTGTCACTTTAAGGCAGCAGTCTCCTTGGGCCAGAGAGATAGCACAGTGGTAGGGCTTTTTGTCTTATATTCAAACAACCCAGGTTCAATCTCTGGCATCTCATATGGCCCCCAGAACACCACCATAAGTGATTACTGAGCATAGAGTCAGCAGTAATCCCTGAGCAAAGAAGAAGGAAGAAGAAAAAGAAAAGGGAGTAGGAGAAGATTAGTGTCCCAGGATGCTTCCCAGGTCCTATCACTGGAACATGCTATCTCTCCAGCTCCCATCAACTGGACACAGGTCTTGAAGGAACTTCCACTCACTTCTGAGAGAGACACAGAGAAAAAAATCTTCATAAAATCATTAATTAAATTTAAAAAATCCAACCCAAGCGAACAATTCTTATGTGGAGCACCCACCTCTGACCTCTAGGGGCATCTACTGGCGATCTGGTTTAGTGAGATCCCAGAGCCTGCAACAGGAAGAATGAAGCTTGGAACCCAGCTCAGGTGCTCTCTGAGCATGGTGGGACTAGGGCAAGTCACACACCTTCTGTGCTTCCGGTGTAAAGCTCTTGGGAAGAACCTCTCTCAAGGGTGACACAAGATACCACAATAAAAGCTCTAGGATCTCAATGCCAGTGCCACAATTCTTTCCTGGGATAAAACAGTTTTTGAGGTTTTGCATCTGGGCTACACCTGGCTGTGCTCAGGGCTTACTCCTGGCTCTATGCTCAGGGATCACTCCTGGTAGTGCTTGGGAGACCAAGCATGGTGAGCAAGGCAAGCTATCACCAGGCAAGTAATTCCTGCTATATCACTCTGGCCCCATGGGCTCCAACATTTTAATAAATTATTATTTTTTCCTCCAGGCAAGGCCTGGAGTTGGAACCAGGATCCTCCACAGGCCAGACAGGTGCTCTACCATTGAGCTGTATCTCTGGTGCCTGAGTAACAAACGTTTAAAGGTCATAAGTCATGGGACACTTGCCACAAGCAGGGGGCGCTGCTCTAGGTTCAAAGCAGGAGAATGTATTTACAAAAACCGGGAGGTGACATTCAGATAAGTTACACATAATGGGAGATTGTTTTCCTTTTCGTTTCTTTTCCTACAGCCCTCTAATGATAAAAAATCATTCTTCTGAGATCACGGGCTCTTACCCAAAAATAGTCAGTGGGTGGATCTGGGCTGCAAGTCGAAGTGGCTGCAAGTCGAAGCTTGCCCATCCTGCACAGGCGTCACGAAACGGCTAACATGTTCTTCTGCGAATTTTGAAAAAAATTCAGCTATGGGACCATAATGTCCAGGGCATGACTAGGAAGATGCCAGCCCAATGAACCTTCACAAGCAGCCAACCACTCACAGAAGAAAGTGTTGACAACTTTTGGGGGCACCAGTAAAGATAAACCAAAAGGGACCACTGTTATATCACATCGTGCTTTTACCCAAAACAAAGGCATTCCCCCAACTTTCTCTTTCTTTTCACCTATCTCTTTGATATGTAAAAGTCCACCTGGATCTACTCAACCCTCCAACCATCCGGTTGAATTTGTGCTGGGATAATAAATAGAGAGGTTTCCATTTTAGCTTGGGGCAGAGTAAGACCAAGAAGTGAGAAGCAAACTGATTCCATGATTTCCTCCTGACTGGCTTGGTTTATTAATTCTTCGCAGCCACCCTGCATCAGATCCGTTCACCTGGGGTTGAAAATATGGTGTGTGGGTGATTTTACAGACCCACAATTTATCTGGACACAAGTAAGAGATGGGTAATCCCTGAGGTACCTGCTGGATAGGCCCATTGTGTAGAGGAAAGAAAACTGATCACAGCAGCTCCATAGAAGGGCTGTGACCCCATATGTCCAATGACAGATAAGTGGACAAAGACAGTCCAGTATTCATACATGATGAAAAATCATGGAATATTACTCAGCTGTAAGGAAAGATAAAATCTCGCAGTTTGCTACAACTTGGATGGACCTGAAGGGCCTCATGCTCAGTGGTGGTCAACAACGTTAAGTTGGAGATATTATATGCAGTAACAATATATTATACAGTATATTATATATAGTAACAGTACACCATGCATACAGCGAAATAAGAGGAAAGAGGGCAAACAGCTAAAGGTCTCACTCATCTGTGATGGACAGAGACATGAAAAACGTAAAGCACTTGCATTATATCAGGCAATCCCACTAGAATTTCCAGCACCATCTATGGGCCAAGTAGGAAGTGATCCCTGAGCACAAAGCCTGAAGTAAACCCTAAATACAAACAAACAAACAAGCAAAACCAAGCGAAGAAATTTGTTATTGTTCTTCTAGGAATCAGGTTGGTGTGAATCTGACTGCTCAGGACCATTTGTGAAGAACTTAGAGGGGCAGGGTCCTTTGTCTTATCAGAGGACAAAGACAGATCTGAGAGAGGCTAGAACCACGTAAGTCACAAGTGACCAACTGTGACCTGGCTCAGGCCTGAGTGGAGGCCTCTTCTGGGCCAAGTCCTGAAAAGCTTGAGGCCTGTTAGGCTGCCAAGGCTCCTGAGAACTGTGACCCTTCTGGGGAGTCTTAACTACACTGGACAGGACTGGAAACAGCAGGCAGGACTGGGAAGGACTCGCCTTAGAAGGGCAGGCTGCAGTCTGATTCACTGTTCTCCCACAGCAGAATTGACCCACAGGTCAACTCAGCAGCACACAAGGGGAGTAGGAGTGGGGGCAGAGCAACAGGAACCTGACAGAGGCTGAGAGCACCCAAAGGTTAAAACTCTATCACCAGCTGCAAAGCAAAGGGCAAGGGAAGATAATAAACTAGACATCCTGTTCAAGGGGCATTCACAGAGAAAATAGGCTCCTGAGGAAAAGGTGGGAAAAATCCAAGACCTACTAGAAGAGACTAAATACCGACACAGGAGAGAGAGGCAAGCACAGAGCTCCAGAATGACCTTCGATCTGTCTGCACAGGTTCTAGGCTGTCCAGTCCAGAAGCTTCAAGGGGTGTGGGGCTGTGACCAGGGCACACGAGTGAATAGTGAAGTGCAGAACAGGCAGGTAAGTTCTCAAGTTTTCCAAGCAGAAAAATTCAGTAGGGATAGCCCTGCCTAAAATGGAAACATCCAGCCTTCCCTGGTGGATGGAACAAGGCGGAAAAGGTAGAAAAGTCTGGAACACCAAACAGAAGCGTCTCATAACAGGCTCTCACTGCCAGTGTTGGCTGAGAGCACTGACCACAGAAATTTGAGAAATACAGGCCAATGACACAGCTGCATGGAGAATGGGTCTGGTTACAATTAATTAAATAAACTTTCTACAAGAAAGAAGGTAGGATTAGGCTGGAGCGATAGTATAGTGGTTAGGGCGCTTGCCTTGTATACAGCCAACCTGAATTTAATCCCCAGCATCCCATGTGGTCCCTTGAGCTCACCAGGAAGGTTCCTGAATACTGAGCCAGGAATACTTTCCAGCATATAAGACGACCCCCTAATTTTGCAGTTAAAACATGGGTTTAGGCCTATATTCGCTGTATTAGACAGAACCGTTCCTGTGCTGCAATTGTATGTACCACAGTGAGCCGATCACAACAAGCAAAGGTTCAAAGGTTATACTGTAATAGACTTCCTCTCTGACTCTGGCCAATCTGAGCAGGCTTTTTACAGTGTAGATTCGGGTCCAGAACATTGTCTAATTTGCATGCATAAAAAGCTTGCTTTTTATGCGTTGGCTGAGTTAGAGAGGCAGTCCGAGCAGCCTTGCAGTGATTGGTCCCTTATTATAGGCACCTTTTCTGGCAATTCCCTAGTGGCATCAATTAATCTCCCCCACTACATGAACCAAACACCACCCCATCCTCGTACCCTAGTACTGAACCACCAACACAGTTAGTTGGGTTTTGCCAGAAGTGGCCCCCAGATCTCCTGAGTACTGTTTGGGAGCCCCCAAGAAAGAGATTTGGAAACTCTGTGATCTGATTTTTTTTGTTTGTTTCGTTTAGCGCATAGTGAAACATTTTTCGGTATATATAGGCGTATAAGACGACTCCCGATTTTCGGTTGATTTTTTTTGTTTCAAAAGTCGTCTTATACGCCAGAAAATACGGTAACTTTTTAGCACTGCCTGGTATGGTCCCAAACCAAATCAAATCAACAAGCCAAACAAAAATTTCCCATGAAATTAGAAAAAGGAAATGCATCTTGAACTGGAAGAGTGAGGAAGAAGGTGGAGCAAGAAGCTCAGGTCTATGTGTCATCTCTGAGGAAGGCAGCACTGAGCTCTGCAATGACCCAGAAGGGAGGTGGGGCATAGGGGAGAGGAAGGTGCAGAGGGTATCAACCACAGCAGGAACCTGGTGTGGAAAGCTGAAGGGCATAAATGTGAATGGAAGCCCTGAATGTCCCTGAGGACTTAAAAAAACAGGCTGATGGGGTGATAGCTACAGAGTAGTAGGGTAGTGATAGGGCAGATAGCACAGTGAGTAAACAGCAGACCAGGGTTCTATCCTCAGATTCCCACATGGTCCCCCAAAGCCTACCAGGAGTAATTTTTGAGCACTTCAAAGAGTGGTCCAACCTGAGAGATAGCACAGTGCTAGGGCGTTCGCCTTGCACATAGCCAACCCAGGACAGACCTGGGATTAATTCTCTGCATCCCATATGGTCCCCCAAGCCTGCCAAGAACAATTTCTGAGTACAGAGCCAGGAGTAACCCCTGAGTGCTGCCAGGTGTGACTCAAAAACAAACAGCAAAAAAGAGTAGCCCAAAACAAAGAGAAACAACAGGCTGGAAGGGACAGACCCATTCAAGCTAAAGTGTGGGAAAGCCTGTGGGTCGATGGGACCAGAGAGGTAGTGTAGGGGGGAAGGAAGTGTAGGGGTGTGCCTTGCACACAGATGACTCAAGTTTGATCCCTGGCACTGAAATAGGTCCCCTGAGCACAGTGGAGTAAGCCCCGAGCACTACCAGATATGGCCCAAATTAAAAAAAAAAAAAAAAGTGGAGACCAAATTTTACTAATGCAGGGACTGAGGCTGTGTGCCAGGTAAGGAATATTCAACCCAAAATAATCAGTAGAATATCGTCTTGCAAAGCAGAGGGTTTGTATGCTCAGAAATAAAGCAAGGCAGTTGGGGAAGGAGGATTGAAGAATGGGTGATCGGGGCCGAGAGATAGTATGGAGGAAAGGCATTTGCCTTGCAAGAAAAAGGATGGTGGTTCGAATCCCGCCATCTCATATGGTCCCCGGAGCCTGCCAGGAGCAATATCTGAGTGTAGAGCCAAGAGTAACCCCTGAGTACTGCTGGGTGTGACTTAAAAAACAAAACAAAACAAAAAAAAAGTGGGTGACCAGGGGTGATGGGTGAGGTGGGTGTAAGTTGAGTTATTCTGAGCTGAAGAAGTCTGTGAGACTAACACGACCAACACAGGGAGGTCTAATTGGGTGCCGAGGTTACAGGTCACAGTTCTAGTCTTCATGGAGGTAGGGCGTTTGCCTTGCACGAAAAAAGGACTATGCTTCGAATCCCAGCATCCCATATGGTCCCCCAGCCTGCCAGAAGCAAGAGTAACCCCTGAGCGCTGCTGGGTGTGACCCAAAAACAAAAACAAAAGTCCAGGCAAGAAACAAAGATTGGGCTGTAGATGAAGGCAGGTAATCTATACACACGAATCTTTTTTTTTTTTTTTGGCTTTTGGGCCACACCCGGTGACGCTCAGGGGTTACTCCTGGCTATGCACTCAGAAGTCCCTCCTGGCTTGGGGCACCATATGGGATGCCGGGGGATCGAACCGCGGTCTGTCCTAGGCTAGCGCAGGCAAGGCAGGCACCTTACCTCTTAGCGCCACCGCAACGGCCCCAACGTACACACAAATCTATACGAGCAGCTACTACCTAGGCTTAGTTCACAACAGTTCACACACATATCCTCTTTCATTCTCTCTACAACCAAATGAAACGATCATCATCATCCCCAGAATAAACCTGCGGGGTTCTGTCACACCAGTAACAGAGCACACAACATTCCTGTTGCCCAAATGCTTGTAGGTGTGATCCACAATAGAAACAACCAAGACTGGGATCCCCAACACACCCATTTCACTGAAACAAGAGTAGCTTAAGATCACACTCAGCCACTCTCTCTCCACTGTTTTCTAACCTACTTTATTTTTCAAAAAACCTGCTTGCAACCCACAACTCGATTCCCATCCCATTCTAGAAACCCACAATTTGGGAGGTGGTGCTCCACAGCCTCCTGTGAGAATTGGTGAGAGCCAAGAGCTAGCAGAAAGGAATAAGGGAAGGACTTCACAGACTGGGTAGCTGGGGGCAGTGGGGAGAGGGGAAAGGCGAGCTTCACCTCTGTGTTTTTTCGGTCCCAAGTATGACATGAAGACACCCAAATCTCTTCTGCCAAGTCCTGCCCGAGGATATGTCTGTGGTCTGGCTCTCCAGGAATGAGTCATGAAAAGCTGTCACCAGTCTTGACAGGCTGGGAGCAATGCTGGCTGCCAAGTGCTCCCACCTTGTGGTACAGAAAAAGCTTCAGATGCACTGAAATTTAGAGAATGTCTGAAGCTGATAGTTTTATTTTATTTGGTTTTAGGGTCACACCCACAGAGCTTAGGGGTTACTCCTGGCTCTATGCTCAGAAGTCATTCCTGGCAGGTTCGGGGAACCACATGGGATGCTGGGATTCGAACCACTGCCCTTTCGCATGCAAGGCAAACGCCTTATTTCCATGCTATCTCTCTGGCCCCTAAAGCTGATAGTTCTAAAATTGCTACAACATCATGAGCCATTGGGCTTGGGACCCACAGCTTGGAGAAACCCACCTACACTTTAACGTGATTCCTAAAAACTTGAGGAGAGAAAAAAGTAATACCCCAATGAGGAAGTTGTGGATCAGTCGGTTAACATTGTTTTTTTTTTTTTGGTTTTTGGGCCACACCCAGTAATGCTCAGGGGTTACTCCTGGCTATGCGCTCAGAAGTTGCTCCTGGCTTGGGGGACCATATGGGACGCCGAGGGATCGAACCGCGGTTCGTCCAAGGCTAGCGCAGGCAAGGCAGGCACCTTACCTCTAGCACCACCGCCCGGCCCCTCAGTTAACATCTTACTACAGAGAATATGATTTTGCTGGCAGAACTTGGGGAGTTCACTTAGAAAAAAACATCACGAACACTGAACTTGTGTTTTGTCCATTCATCCTTCCACAACAGGAGAAGAAGGAAATGTTTCTTTTCCACTAAAATTAGCCCCTTCCAAGCAGTTCTTCTGTCTCCTCAAGTCTCTCCTGCTCAGCCCTTCCTAAATAATTCTTTGACACTATCATCTGAGCTCAAATTCTGCTACAGAGACCCCAATGGTTGCCGGATTTCTTTATTCTCCTCCCATCTGCTTAGGAGTGGGTCCCCAGAAATGCCCCTTTACTACTGCACCCCCTTGCTTCACTCTCATCTCTGCAAGACTGCTGGGACCCCACAGTGAACTCTAGGAATTTACCTAAATACCAAGCTCTCACCAATGTCTCACCAATGTCCCTGTGTACCTGTCTCGAGTTTCAGGTGACCCCGCAGGCTCTCACAGGGTACGCTTGCCTGAGACTCAGGTGTGCAGCGTCTTTCGTAACTGCTTCCCTGGCATAAAGGCTGTCTCCATCACCCCATTCACAACAGCCTTCCGGGTTTACCCTACTCTGTCTCCCCAAGGTTAAAGGAGTAAAAACTACTCCGTAAATTCCAAGTTCCAGTTGTATAAAGACTGTCAGTACTACAATTAAAGAATTCTTAGTCTGTCTTGGAAAATATCCATAGTGGATGGAATGATAGCATATCAGGAAGAGTGCTTGCCTTGAACACAGCCGACCCAGGTTTGATGCCTGACATCCCATATGATCCACTGAACTCTACCAGGAGTAATTTTTGAATGCAGAGCCAGGAGTTAAGTCCTGAGCATTCACCAAAAGTCATAGATTTTTCTCTTTTTCACCTCAACCCACACCTTTCATTTCCTGCCCCTCCCTTCCCAATTTCAGCATCTGCCGGCCCTGCTCCCCAAAACAACTTTGACTAAAATACCCTTACCACCCTCAATAGTTTAGCTTGTTTTCTCTCTTTCCTCTCAACGTTTCTTCATGTTTCTGTCATACAGTGTGACTGTATCTACTTTATCTAGAACACTTAGTTCCCTAATAGCTCTTTGTGATATTCTTGGATCTAGTGTTACATTTTTTGAGTGATTAATCTCTTATGGAAATAGATTTTCCAAACACCTTTTTAGATTGTTTACTCTGGAAAATAGCCTTTGATCTAGAGCTTCCCCCAATTCTTGCTCTGTGTTATCCTTGGTTGTCCTGGCCTGTCTCACTGAGCACTGTGTCTGGTATGAGTCTTAACTAGCCCTTTGCTGGGAAAGCAAATGCCAGACTTGGTGCTTGCCTCTGAAATACTTCCTTTCAGATCTGCTGTAAAAATTGAAAGCACTAAATGATGAAGATTTACTTTAATATGAGACAAACTCATCATTATCATCTCGCTTTCAACTTAACTCAGCTGGCTTCCAGGTTGATGAGATTATGGGTTTGAACCAAGGAGCTTGTTTTTCTAGATTCATGCCACAGGGGGCAATAAATTTCATGACTAATAAAAAATGAGAGTAAGGATGAAGGAAATGGCAAAACATCCAGACGGGTCAATCAGCAGTTATCTTCATAAATAAAACATAGGGTATAGTGACCCCCATTCTCTGTAGGGCACACAGTATCTCGGGCTCTCACCAGGAGTCACTGAAAGTCCCCTGGGTAATCAGTCCTGAGGTAATAAATCCACAAGCTGATTCATTATGCTTAAGAGTGTCAGGACTGGAGAGAGACAGTACAGCAGGTAAGCTGTACTACTATCTAATGGTCCGCCAAGCACTGCCATGCATGACCCAAAAAAACAAAAATCCAATAAAACAAAAGAGTGTCATCTTTGGGTCTCAGAGGTAGCTGACTGAATGCAAAGCAAGAATTGCTCTACATGTCTACAATTCAGACAGCTGGTCCTCCTCATTCAGTTTACAATCTCAGTATGGCTCATCCTTGAGCCTTGAATATATTGATCACTGAATATATTGATCATTGAACTGGGGGTAAAATCAGCCTCATTACACATTTCAATGAGTAGAGATGCCTTAGTAAGTGCAAGAGTGTAGGTGTCTGGCAAAAAATTCTCATCTCAGAATCTCCAAACTTCCCTACAAAACTAGTCCTGTAATTTTTGATGACTTTCCAGGGCTGGGTAAGTGGCTCAGGGCAGAAAACATGGGGCCGGCGAGGTGGCGCTAGAGGTAAGGTGTCTGTGTTGCAAGCGCTAGCCAAGGAAAGACAGCGGTTTGATCCCCCGGCGTCCCAGATGGTCTCCCCAAGCCAGGGGCAATTTCTGAGTGTTTAGCCAGGAGTAACCCCTGAGCATCAAATGGGTGTGGTCTGAAAAACCAAAAAAAAAAAAACAAAACAAAACAAAAAAAACACGTCAAAATGTCCACCCTGGGGCCCGGATAGCACAGCGGTGTTTGCCTTGCAAGCAGCCAATTCAGGACCAACGGTGGTTGGTTCAAATCCCGTGTCCCATATGGTCCCCCGTGCCTGCCAGGAGCTATATCTGAGCAGACAGCCAGGAGTAAACCCTGAGCAACGCTGGGTGTGGCCCAAAAACCAAAAAAAAAAAAAAAAATGTCCACCCTGGGGGCTGGAGAGGTGGCGCTAGAGGTAAGGTGTCTGCCTTGCAAGTGCTACCATAGGATGGACCTGGTTTGATCCCCAGGTGTCCCATATGGTCCCCCCAAGCCAGGAGCGATTTCTTTTTTTTTTTTTTGGTTTTTGGGCCACACCTGTTTGACACTCAGGGGTTACTCCTGGCTATGTGCTCAGAAATCGCCCCTGGCTTGGGGGGACCATATGGGACGCCGGGGGATCGAACCGCGGTCCGTTCCTTGTCTAGCGCTTGTAAGGCAGACACCTTACCTCTAGCGCCACCTTCCCGGCCCCACCAGGAGCGATTTCTGAGCACATAATCAGGAGTAATCCCTGAGCGTCAAATGGGTGTGGCCCAAAAAACAAACCAAAAAAAAAAAAAAAACCCCAAAATGTCCACCCTGAACATTGACATAATGACCTGGCATAGGCCTCAGAAGAATGGGTATTTTCCATTTACCCCTGAACCAGGGAAGACATTCACGAAACATCCAAGTTTGCCTTTAACATCAGCTGGAAGCAATCCTCTACCATGGAAGACCCTACCACTGCTCAGACATCGACCTGCTCAAAAGAGACTTCCCTTAACACTAAGAAGACTTAACAACAACAACGACCTGCTTACAGGACAGGGCTCTCTGCATTGCCCTTTAATTGTAAGGTGAAAGGAGAGGACGCTGGCACCATTCTTACTGCAATGTAGGATATGCAGATTCCAGGATCTTTAATACAGAAACATGATACCAACAACAGAGACTGTGTGAAAAATAAAAGTGTGTTGGCACTACAGAGAATGTCTTGGATTGGACAATCAAGCTTGCCTGGAGCCTAGAGTTGGTCTTATGCCAGGAAACTTCAGGGGTAGGGTCTCTTTGTATTTAGGTCAAGGTTATTCCTTTCCATGCCCCTCATATTTTGGGGGGCCTATGCAAACAACAATTGCCACTCTAACACCGTTTTACTGTGCTCCTTTGACTCTAATCCTTAAAAAAAAAAACACTTAAACTTTTGAGGTTAGGGCCCGGAGAGATAGCACAGTGGCGTTTGCCTTGCAAGCAGCCGATCCAGGACCAAAGGTGTTGGTTCGAATCCCGGTGTCCCATATGGTCCCCTGTGCCTGCCAGGAGCTATTTCTGAGCAGACAGCCAGGAGTAACCCCTGAGCATCACCAGGTGTGGCCCAAAAACCAAAAAAAAAAACAAACAAAAAAAAACAAAACTTTTGAGGTTAACTTAAACTAATATGCATGTACATGAAAATGTAAAAAAAAATACTATGCCTGTAATGTTTAAGGAGTTACATAAGTTTTATGGCTTTAGACTGCTAAGAAATATTATAATGTATTACAATCTGGGGACTTGAGGGACAAAGTAATTGTACATAAATTCTGTTTTATCTTAATGTTCTTTTCCTGAAAGTTCAAAGTTAAGATATCAGCAAGGGGACTTCTTCTGAGAATTATGTTATGGGTGATTGTCCTTCCACTGTAACTTTTTTTTTTTTTTTTTTTGGTTTTTGGGCCACACCCATTTGACGCTCAGGGGTTACTCCTGGCTATGCACTCAGAAGTTGCTCCTGGCTTGGGGGACCATATGGGACGCCCGGGGGATCGAACCGCGGTCCGTCCTAGGCTAGTGCAGGCAAGGCAGGCACCTTACCTCTAGCGCCACCGTCCGGCCCCATTCTTCCACTGTAACTTTACCTTGTCCTCCTTCTCTGCATCTTTGTTCTCATAATTAAAAAGAAAAAACAAAAAAGAAAACAAAAAAGAAAACATGTGAGTCTCTAGGTTTGATCCCTGGTGCCACAGAAATAGGTGGGGGGAGGGTGAAATAGTTGTTAATATTAATATCTCTATTAATGCACCACTCAGCAGTGCTGGGGGCAACTGCCAGATCAGTAGTTGGGGGGACTACATGGTGCCAGCTTCCCACATGCAACTCATATGCTCATCTCATCTCACTGGACTTCCTGTTTTTATTTTAAAGGAGTTAAATTAACTTTTCTTCTTTGCCCAACTCTTTGGAGTGAGCCAGGTAATCTCTTCTAAGTTGTGGACACCAAACACAGCACAGAAGGATTTAAACATAGTAGCAGTCGGAGGTGTCAAATTTTGACCCCTAAATTCCCTCCCCAGTCAGGGTCAGCAGCTGCTAGCTGAATGGCTTCCTCACTCCGGGAAACACTAAACTCCTGAGATCTGGGAGCACTTGGGTGAAGATCTGTGCAGGGACTGGATGGAGAGAAAATGGCTCAGAGGGAAAGAAACGTCTAGGAAAAGACGTTCTCACTAGATTTCTTTCCAGCCTTAAAGCATTTGGTGAGGACTGAGGACTGAGCCCCAACGTGTTGTACTGCTGCACCACAAATGAAAACCAGCTCCAACGTAGATGGGATTCAATTTCAGAGCAAAAAAAAAAAAATAAAAGAAAGAGACTGTTTTCCCCCCACTGCAGAAACTACAAACAAATTCTTAGTAATTTCCCATTCGTCTAAGAAAAGGCTTTTTGGAAAGGGTTTTGACTATGATTGATAAGAACATACTAAATACCTTAAGTCTTTGTTTAAGCACAACAATTTATGTGAACTCTAAGTAAAGTCCTCATTGAGGAAATCTCTGAGAAATCTGTTTCCCTTTAAATGAAATTACGTTAAGTGAATAAAACAGGGGTGGGAGAGATAGTACTAGAGTTAAGGCTTTAAACACAGCTGACTCAGGTTTGAGTCCCAGCACTGCATATGGTCTCTAGAGCACTGCCAGGACTAAGGCCTCAGCAACATCAAACAATATCAAGAAAAGGGAATAAAACAGGGCTGAGGAGACAGCAGGAGGCCTTTGTTCAAGCCTCTGATCTGGTTCCTGCACTGCACATGGTCCCACAGCACCGCCAAGTGGGGCCCAAACACAAACAAACCAAAAGAGTAAAACTGCGCTGGTGGGGTGGGGTCTCCAGCTGAAGCAAAGATGAGCTAATCCACACCAGGAAACGATCACTTTACCCAGGGCTCACCCACTCCCTCCACGCCAGAGGCCCCTTTCAGGCTGCAGGATTTTTACTCCCCCTGCAGTGTGGTGTCAGCTCAAGCTGGGTTTCAGCTGCAGACAGCAAGCATTTGGTTCCTGGGTTATAGAGATTAAAAAAAAAAAAAAAAGGTAAAGGACATTCAAGGATGACTGTTCCCTGATGGCTGCTGATAAGGAAAAGAAGCAAAAAAGATTGTGTACAGGGGCCGGGAGATATTCCACCACGTAAGATGGTCCTTGTCTTGCATGCAGCCAGCAATGAACCTTTCCCTGCCAGGAGTAATATCTGAACATCACTGAGTGTGGCCCAAACTCTCCTCAATCCCTCCCTCTAAATAAAGACAGCTTCATCTGCCTCTCTGTCCTCCAAGAAAATGACACCTCTGCCCCATGCTTCATTTGTAACCCAGACAGTGTGTGGCTTCTGGTAAAGAGGACAAACATTTATAGTCAAGGTCATCATCATAGTGTGGACCCCACAGACAGACCCTGCAATGCTTCCCCAGCATGAAAACAATTTAGTAAGAGTGAATTCTCTCTGTGCTAGCAGGATTCCAGAGACCACATGTTTTAATCATAGCATTGATCATGGATGGCTTCACTGCAGGCTCACATTCACAAGAGAAAGACCTAGTTTTCCACAGCAACTGCACCTGCTCTGAGATCATTTGCATCTAGCTGCTCTGGATGACTTCAGACTGGCCTAGCAAGGAGCCAGAGTACCTGCACATAGCCAGTCTGGGTTAGATCCCCTGGACCACATATGGTTCTCTGAGCACAACCAGGAGTAAATCCTGAGGCCCACCCCTTAAATCCCCCCCCCTAAAGATTGGATAGGCTAAAAAAGGGCCTGACTATCCAGGGGGGACAGCAGTGAGGCTCAGAGTTTAGACCTCAGCATTATCAGCACCCAGTGGGGTGGCCAGGGCACTTCCACAGAACAAAGGGTAAAAAAACAAAGGGGAAAAAACAAAGGGGAAAGAGGGAAAAATTGGCGACCAACAAAAAGGCTTACACTTGATTGGATGTTCATGTCTATAATCCATGTCTTTTATTTAGGGGAGCAATTATTTTTGCCTTCATTCTGCAGAACCTAAGGCAAAGAATTAAGTTGGGAGAGCTTCGGACATGTGGGGCAGAACCAGCTGCCCCAAAGCTGCAAGATGCTTGGCTCACCAAGGCAGAGATCCCAAGACACTAAGCCAGAGTGACAGCTGCCAAACAGGACTATACTCCTAATCTTGAATGACAATAAAGAGGGGACAGAGCTGATCCCAAGCTTTCCTTCCTTGAATACCCAGCAAGTTCCTGCCCTGGTGCTTCCCCCTTCAAAGCTGCCAGTTCACTTTGTTAATCCCTAGCAGAATCATAACCAAAGCAGACAGCCCAGTTCAAAACAGACACACACCTTCCTGTCCTGCCTTGGTCAAGGGCATCCAGGCTCCATAACAAGATGCAAATCCTGTTTATCATGGCTAATGCCTTTTTTTCTTCCAAAGCAGAGACTGAGAAAAATCACCTAGGAAGACAGTTTGATAGTGAAGCTTTGACACCATTGTTAGATGGGCCTTACTCATTTCCATAAATTACATGTGGTCCCATAGAGAGACAGTTGCAGCTTTGTTTAGTCAGAGAAACTATTTCCAACCTGAAAGAGACCTGATCTCATCTCAGCAATTAAGGCAAAGCTCAGGGACTCTCAGCTCTGAGCCTTGGGGGGCTTTTCAGTGCCAGCCCCACCAGAAAGGAACCTTATAGCAAAGAGCCAGACACTGTAGTGAGTGTCAAAGCTCAAAAGCAGGTGTCATTTTGCCTGGGTTCTGTTGGAAGAACTAAGAGCATGCCTCCACGCTGCCCAAGGAAGCCAACCTTAGCAAAATGTCCATCCTGATACCTCTGAAAGTGGCTGCAGTGGAGTCAGGAGGCCTTGCCAGGTGAGGCAATGGGAGAACAGGTAGATGAAGAGACAGTCACTTCAGAAATCAGCCTAGGCCCAAGAATCCCACCCAGTATTTCGTGCTGCCTTTTACACTTCTGACTTTTACTGAGTACATGCCGGGGCTTACAGCATCTCTGTTCAGAGGACACTTCATTCCCGGTAGTGGGAACAGAAATGGGTTCAGGCTTTATAGGCAACAGTATGAAGCCAGACCATAACATTACAAAGCAATTGCCGACATGATTCTGCAATTCCACCCAGAGGTCTATCCCAAGAACATGAGAATATGAATTGAAAGACTTCTGCCCTCCTGGTTTCTGCAGCCCTATGTACACTGGCCAAGATATGGGGCCAGCTCAAGTGCCCAGTGGTGGATGAAGCAATAAAGGAACTGGCCAGGAGACTACTCCAAGGCTGCAGTGCACGCTTCGCATGCTAGAGGCTCTGAGTTTGATCTCTACAAGAACCTCATGGTGCTTGGCCAGGTGTGGCCCAGGTGATCCCGGCACTTCTGAGCCTGAATACTGAGCAGGCTGGCTCACTAGGAGTGGTTCTTGGTTCCCTGAGCACTACTTGGGAGAACTCAAACAAAAAGGAAGTTGTGTTACATAGATAAAATGGAATACTGTTCAGTCATAAGAAAAGATGAAGTCTTGTTTTTGCTACAACTTAAGGGGAACTGGAAGGGATTATACTAAACCAAAAAAAAAAAAAAAAAAAGGCAGATGAAAGACAAATACTGATCTGACTCATCTGAGGTCTTTACAAAAGCTAAGCAAGGCAACAATGTCTAATGACCACATACTGGCAAAGAGCTGAGTTAGTGCAGAGTGGAAGAGAAGGGTCATATTTTGCGGTAGAGGAATCCATGACCATTTTAGATATGGGTGCAATGTGGTTATGATAGAACAATAAAGGGGCAGGAGGGGAAATTATTGGGTGAGTTTAGAAAGAGAAGAGTCCCAGGGGAAAATTTCTGTGAAGGGCCCAGATATACAGAAAATAATCTTCATAAACATCCTGCTTTTCTCCAATTCCAATTCCTTAATTTTACCACTGTGCATGTCTTAATTTCCTTTGGGGAAGGTAATGCTCAGGGCTTACCCTTGCTCTGTTCTCCAAGTTGGGGTTCAAGGGATCTTTTGGGATGTTGGGGATTAAATCCGGGTTGGCTGCATGCAAAGCAAGCACCCTACCCACTGGACTATCACTCCAGCCCTGAATCTTCTCTTCTTTCTTCTACTTGACCGAACACTAAACACTAAACAAGGTCTAATTTCTCACTCTGGGGTCTTATGTCAGGTCTTTCTATTCAGGATTCTAAGGGACTATCTGTTTTGTTTGCTTTCTAGCTTTCCAAAGCACCACTTCCCTGTTCTGATATTCTGATCCTCTGGGAGTTGGGTTGAAGCAGAGGAGCACAGTACATCTGAAAAAGACGTGCTTGAGTACAAAGAGGTATGGCACTTGCCTTACATGTGGCTGGCTCTGGTTCCAAATATCCCCTGCCAGGAGTAATCTTTCAACACAGCTGTCATGGCCCCAAACCAAAGAACAAGAGATCCTTGGAACCCTCATCTCCTGGCACAACTCAGAGGAGCTGGCCATGGAGAATGATCACTTCCAAGCCCCTATCCCTTTAGCATGTGGTTCTGGCCTGTTTTATTACAGTCCCACAGAAGCGACCCAACCGGTACCCACAGCTTCTGCCCTACACCTCCAAAGTGCCAGGCATGGGGCAGGAGGCTGACAGGAGCCATCAGAGCCAGGACACGCCCCAGTCTTCCTGACTGCTTTTGGTTGAGTAAATCTCACTGAGAGATTCCAGCATTTTATGGGAAAAGAAAACAGTGTTGAAAATTTTGGGGAGCAGATTTCTCTTATTTGCTTCAAAGGTAGGCTATGCAAAAACAATTGTTTTACATAAAAAGGAACTAGTATTAGTGAGGCAAAGCATTTGCCAACCAAAGTTCATTTTCAGAGGCTGGATTCCTAATGAATTCTCAACAAAACAAAAAGCCTAAAAGTTGAGTGGGCAGTAAATACAGGCACAGAGTGACCAGCTTACTTCCTCTTGCCCTTCTGCCATCTTTGTTTTGTTTTGTTTTGGGCCACCCCCATTTGATGCTCAGGGGTTACTCCTGGCTAAGCGCTTAGAAGTTACTCCTGGCTTGGGGGACCATATGGGACGCCGGGGGATCGAACCGCAGTCCTTCCTTGGCTAGCATTTGCAAGGCAGACACCTTACCTCTAGTGCCACCTCACCAGCCCCGCCCTTCTGTTATCTTAGCTCAAAGGTTGCACCCACTAATTTTTGGAACCCTAAAAGCAAAATACTATCTGTACCAAAGACCTTCCAGAGAAAGTACCACACTAAACTCACTAATAACTTGTAGGGACATTTTCAGATGCTACAACTTAGCAGGTGAGTCACCAGGAGCTAATATGGGGTCAGAAGCAATGTTCCTGCCCCAACTAGACCCTTTGAGCATGATGACCTGAGCACTGCCCAGTATGGCATGGCCGGAGGCCCCAAGGCACCTCCAATGTGGTCCTGGTGGTCCATGGCACCAAAGCCTGCGGCCCTGGAACTGCACAGTTGGCAGAGTCAGTTGAGTGATCCCAGGTCCTCTGAGCCAGCTTAGGAGGTCAAGGACCAAAACAAATAATACAGAAATAATATTTTTGGGGAGGAGCAATAGTGCAAAAGGTAGGGTGTTTGCCTTGCACGTGGCTGACCCTGGGTTCTATGGACATCCCTTATGGTCCTCTAAGCCCTACCAGGAGTGATTCCTGAGAACAGAGCCAGGAGTAAGCCCCGTTGACTGCCAAGTATGACCCAAAAACAAATAGACAAAAAGAAATAACGTTGCCAATGAAGTGTGACAACATTTCAGCCTTAACTAAAAGCTGTTCAGTCTGGAGAAGGCAGCCAGAGTGACAGTACAGAGGCAGAAAGGCTCACCAAGGTTTGATTCCCGGCATCCCACTATGGTCCCTCAAGGCCTCCCAGGAATAACTCCTGAGTGCAGGGTCAGGAGTATTCCCTGAACGTCTCTGGATGAGGTCCAAAACCCAAATAAGATAAAATAAAAACATCATTAAAAACTCTAGAAAACTTGAGAACAAGACATTCTGGAAGATGCATCCATCTGAGGAAACCCCACAGAGCCAGCATTTGCCCCAACCTACAAGAGCAGCATCAGCATCTGGCCAGCACTGTGGCATCTTTGCTTAGAGCCTACAGAAATCCAATGATTTGGGAACATTTGTAATCTAAGCTGGATCTGATGTGAACTAGAGTTATCAGTGGAGCACAGAGAGCAGCAGAGATCTGATAGTGTTTCCAGAGGCATTTTCAAAGATTTGTAGGGCTCTGCTAAATTCCCGGCCCAGTTAACACACACTGACAACAAGCAGCTCAGGTGGTAAGTGTGACTCCAGCAGAGAAAAGGTTAAACTGTCTCCAGTGCCTGGAGGCAAGTGGACAATCTCCTTCTAGAGTCCTGGCCAGTAATTCAAAGGAAGTCTAGAATTCAACCCCAGGGCAGACTTTCAGGCAGGGAAACTGTCCTCTCTACTTAAAATGCCCAGTCTCAGTTGAAGTTTCTTCCATTTCATGCTTCAGAATGAAGCAAAAAATGAGCCGAGCAAACAACTGACAACTGCATATTGTTGTAAGAGGGTCCTGGTAATGTGTACTGGAAAAGCAACTGTCAGAGGCCAACACCAGCCCAAAGGCATGAAAGCCCATGAGGAGCCTGGAAAATCTTTGAGCAGAATCAGGGACCAGAGCCTTGCTGGGCCCCTGGGAGGAGAGGCTAGAACAAAGGTCATGCTAAAAGGCCAAAGAAAAGCAACAACAACTCTCCAGCTGGCAACAGACTTTCGGGATGCGGGGTTGGGGGCACAGTTTGGGAAAACTGCATCTAGACCAGTGCTTCTCAATTATTTTCTGTCATGCCCCCCCAGGAAGAAGAAAACATTTTTTGTGTCTCCCTGAGCAACTGTAAATAGTATCTTTATTTAAAAAAACTTTAACCTGAAAAACAAAAATATATAAAATAATTTGAGCTGATTTTTTTTTTTGCTTTTTTTTTTCGGGCCACACCCATTTGGTGCTCAGGAGTTATTCCTGGCTAAGCGCTCAGAAATTGCTCCTGGCTTGGGGGGACCATATGGGACACCGGGGATCGAACCGTGGTCCTGATCCTTGGCTAGCGCTTGCAAGGCAGACACCTTACTTCTAGCCAGCCCCTGAACTGATTTTTTAATCAGAGGTGATGTCTGGATTAATGGCTACAATGAGCACGTTTTGCAATGCATAGCTTTTTGAAGCGGGGTTTGAAGCAGGATACAGCAACTCTCAGCCCCAGAGACATACAGATTCATAAACACGGGGCTTAGCTTGTTATGACAGTGCTTGCTGAGGTCAAAAGTGCCCCCCTGGGGGGTGTGCCCCACTATTTGAGAAGCACTGAACTTAGACTCACTTGGCAGGAGAAAGGGGCATTTTCTCCCGACTCGAGAGTGGCCACATCTCTGCCTGCCCTGTGGATTCTTCCTTGATGACATATATGTTCCACCTGGGGACTCAGCTCAGGAGGATGGAAGTGCATTTTACACTCCAGAATAAGAAACTCTCACTCTCTCTCCCAAATAACTTGCTTTATTTCAATATTTGTCATTTCTCTTGCGAGGGAAGATCTTCCTGGAAAACCTGTAGGATTCAGAACAAACTTTCCTTTCCTGCCAGGAACAGATCTTTGTGTCGCCTGAGTTCCACTGTTCCCAGGAACTCAGATGGTGGGGATCATTTCTCAAAGCGTGTGGAACAAGTGCAACCCAGGTGCGGTTGGACACAAGTGCGAACCAGGTGAGACACCAGGTCATGCCATGCAGGTGCTCAAAGCAAAATTCCATCAGAAATAACTTCCGGGTCAGAGAGCTATTCCAGTGGGGAGGGCAGTGCACACCTTGCCTTACATGCAACAGACCAGGGTTTGTTCCCCAACCTCCATGAGGAGTGATTACTGAATGCAGAGAGTACAGTAACCCCTGAGCATCACTAAAACTAAAAAGCAAAACCTAAAAAACACTAAGCAAACCATGTTACCTAAAACAGAGAGGGAAGAAAAGTGTCAGTCATAGAGGCACCTGGGGTTGGGGGATGCGGGAGAATGAGTACTGGGAAATGAAAACCAATGAAGGGATGAATGTTGGAACAATCTATGACTGAAATACAACCACCAACAACTTATTAACTTTGTATCTCACAGTGATTCAATTAAAAAAATAAGGGGCCGGAGAGATAGCATGGAGGTAAGACATTTGCCTTTCATGCAGAAGGTCATCGGTTCAAATCCCGGCGTCCCATATGGTCCCCCGTGCCTGCCAGGAGCAATTTCTGAGCATGAAGCCAGGAGTAACCCCTGAGCACTGCCGGGTGTGACCCAAAAACCACAAAAAAAATAAATAAATAAAAAAAAAATAAAAACAGGTGCTTGCTTCGGCAGCACATATACTAAAATTGAAACGATACAGAGAAGATTAGCATGGCCCCTGCACAAGGATGACACACAAATTCGTGAAGCATTCCATATTTTAAAAAATAAAATAAATAAAATAAAAACAGGAGCCGGAGAAATAGCATGAAGGTAGGGTGTTTGCCGTGCTTGCAGAAGAATGGTGGTTCAAATCCCGGCATCCTATATGGTACCGAGCCTGCCAGGAATGATTTCTGAGCATAGAGATAGGAGTAACCCTTGAGTGCTGCCAGGTGTGACCCAAAATAAATAAATAAATAAATAAGGAATTAAAACCACAAGGCGGGAGAGATAGCATAGCGGGGTGGGGGGTATTTGCCTTGCATGCAGCAGACACAGGACGGATGGTGGTTCAAATCCCGGCATTCCATATGGTCCCCCGTGCCTTCCAGAAGCTATTTTGAGTGCAGAGCCAGGAGTAACCCCTGAGTGCTGCCAGGTGTGACCCACAAACCAAAATATAAATAAAAATAACAACAACAACACAAACACAAAACTTGCTGTGACTGATGTGGGCAGAGAGGGAAGTGCAAATGCCTACTTCTCTTCTCCCCATCACATCAGTCTCCTGCAACAATGGTCAACTTGACCAAAGGGGGAAAAAAAAAAATTCATGGTGTCCAATGTCCAATGAAGGAGTTCACAGAATAGAATTCCAGTGATTGAAAGCAGAGTTGGGCAAGTTCTGAGACTAGCGTGGAGACAGCTGGCGTTGAAATTTAGGCGCAGAAATGCGAGGCCAATCCAGATGCTAGGAAGGCTCTGGGATGGAGTCATGCTATGGCTGGAAGGGTCAGAGCACAGAAATCAACACAAAGAGAAAGAAGGCTGCAGAAAGAGGCATCTCTGCGAGTGGGTGAGGATAGACGCCAGCCCTGCCAACCCTTCTGAATGATCCAGAACATGACAGTTCAGGACAGGGAGACCGCACTCCAGGTAACTTGCCTTGCATACGTCCAACTCTAAGATGAATCTCCATAATCATATCTAAGACCCCTGAACACTGCTAAGGATGACCCCTGAGCACAGAGCCAGATGTAAGGTCTGGGCACTGCCGGGTGTGGCTCTAAAAAGCACTTGACTTCATTATGTCCCTCTAAAGTCCTATCATTAGCGGAAGTGACCCAGCCCTTCTGTCACATCTTCCTGAACCGTAAGAGAGGATAGAGAGACTTTTGTTTGCTTGGTATCTTGTTCTGTTTTTGCCACACCTGGCATACTCGGGGGTAGCAGAGGATTGAGCCCAGGTCAGCAGCATGCATGGCAAACGCTATATATACCTTCTGTGGTCTGGAGACAGAGGGTCTGAGCTTTTTGTTGTTTTGCTTATTTCGGTTAGTTTTAGTTATTAATGGCTCCCTAACAGCTATGAAGTTAAAAGGAAGGAAATATCTAGTGCGTCAGAAAGCCTTCAATCAAATACTCGGTTAAGGTAGTCAAAGATTCTGAATCACTCCTGCCCTTTTGTTTCTCTCAGCCCAAGGGCAAGTACTAAGGTCTGCCCAGGAAGAAGCCTAGAGGAAACCTGAAACTAGAGGTCAAGTAGATCCTGCGGGCACTGAACCAGCACACCTCCGCCCCGCCCCGCCCCAAGGGGAACCGGAACTACAGGTCCCCGCGCAGCGAGCCCATAATTACATTCCGAACACACACACACACACATGCCAGATGCAGTCTCTAAAAGGCTCAGAAAAATAGGCCACAAAAGGGGGACAGAAGAGGGGGCACTGGTAAGCATGCTGCAGCTAGCCAGAACCAAATTCTCCTGACTTGGCACTAATGGTGTCTGGCATTCTCTTTGAACTCCAAACAGTCGGTTCATAAAATCATAAAATTAAGGCTAGTGATTTCCTGGGGGAGGGGATGGATGGACGTGGGGAGCAACGCAGATGCTCGGTGGAGTTAGATTACAGGTGAAAAGGAATTAGGAGAACTCTTGGGATTTGTCAGCAACTTCAGGAGGTTGAGTCTGTCCACCCACCTACTAATCTGTCAGTGCACGCAGCTTTCAACACGGGACATGCAATTTAAAAAAAAAAAAAAACTATAAACTTGTCCATCTTAGGGCACCCTGCAAACCCTCAAAGGCATCATCTCTTCTTCGTGGCTAGAATTGCGCTGTGATCTTGGGCAGAGAGAGAGAGAGAGAGAGGGCTGGAGTGGAGGCTGCCTGGAATCTACTGGAGGAAATTGCACGGAAAGGATCAAAATGAAAACCAGGGACGACAGAGGGGGCGGGGAACTCATCTGACCCAAAAGGATCTTTGAGCTTTTGTTTGTGGATCTGGGGCCAGCGCAATAGGACAACCCCTAAGGCGCTGGCCTTGTACTCAGCTGACCAGGGCTAGATCCCCAGCATCCTACATAATCCCTGAGCTAGCGCAGTCGGGTGTCGCCCCTAAACAAACAAGAAACTTGCGTAGTTGAAGGTTGCAGAGAATGTTCACCCCGGTGCGAAATAAATAAGCGTTAGTTACGCTAGAGCAGCGATTTCAGGACTGGCAATGGGTCCCCGCCCACCGGCCCTTGGGGACCTCGTTTGGGGCCCCCCGGCCCGGGGCGAGGCGACGTCCAGGCTTAGCACTTCCGCAGCGCAGCCCTTGGGCCCCGCGGTCCCCAATGCGGGGGCAGGATCCGGAAGTGGTTCCGAGCCCGCAGCCCGCACACTTGCTGCTGTGGACCTTGTCCCCCAGCCCGGGAGGTCCAGCTAGGCCGGACCGGGCCCAGGCGGTGCAGCCGCGCCGCTCCCCGAAGCCCACTTACTGCGAGACGCCGAGACGCGCGAGGCAGCGGACGGACGGAGGGTCCGGCCCGGCCGCACGGTGCGGGGGTCCGTGGCCCGCTGGCCCCGCGATCGCGATCGCGCCCCGCACGCGGCCCCGGCGCTATTCGAAGGCGACACGGCCGGGCCGCCGCGGCTCCCCGCGCGCTAGGCTGAAGCCGGGGAAAGAGTCGTGCGCCGCCGCCGGGCTAAATCGTGCGGGGCTTCGACTCCGGGTCTTCGGCTCCAGAAGGCTCCGGGGCGGCTGGTTTCCAAAGCACGATCGCTCCGGAGCAGACCGAGAGACGGAGCGACCTCTGTTTCCCATCCAGCCGGGGCAGCGACCTAGCCTGCGTTAAAGGTGGCCCGCCTGTCGCTGCAAGTCCTATCCCCGCACGGCTGCTAATCCCCGCACGCCGTGCAAGAAAACAAACGCGCAATTGGGCGCCCGAATTCCAGAAAGATTTCCCAGGGCGCCGATTACGGGCTCCAGTGCCCAGCCCCCCTCCGCCGCCTCCCCAACACCGGCCGGTCCAATCACAGTGCTACAGGGGCAGGGAAAGGCGGTGGGCCGGGTTTGCAGGGCCGCTCCAGAAACGCGTCCTCCGACCAGGAGCACTAAGGCACGGGCCTGCGGGCTTGTGACCCTGTGGAGGGGCCCGCCACCTGGACAGGGGCGGTCTACGATCCCAGACTCTTTATTTTATTTTTTTTTGGATTTTGGGTCACACCCGGCAGCGCTCAAGGTTACTCCTGGCAGAAATTGCTTCTGGCAGGCTCAGGGGACCATATGGGATGCCAGGATTCGAACCACAGTCCTTATGCAGGCAAGGCAAACGCCTTACCACTGTGCGATCTCTCCAGCCCCGATCCGAGCTCTTGACTGTGCAAGGCAGCCGCGACGGGAAGGGGGTGGAGGTGGCGGTGGGGAGCTCTGAGTTCCATTAATGCTGTCAGATAATTAACTGTCAGCGCTGAACAACCAGCATTGGAAATGAGAAATGGCCCTTGGGGTTTTTTTGGGGGGTGTGGGTCAGGGGAGTTCACACCCGGCAGTGCTCAGGGAGTTACTCCTGACTCTGCGCTCAGAAATCACTCCTAGCCAACTCATGGGACAATTTGGGATGATGGGGATCGAACCCGGGATGGCCTCGTGCAAGATAAACGCCCTAACCACTGTGCCCTTCGTTTGGCCTTGGAGCCACACTGGGTGATGCTCAGGGGAACATGTGTCTGGGTTGAACCCATCCCTTTTGAGATATTTCTCTAGCCCCAGGGGTCTGAATTTTTTTTATTCCAGCCAAATTCCTCTGGGGCTTGGTGGGGGGTCTCCCCCAACCCCTTCTCCCTCTCTTCCTCTCTCCTATGCTTCTACAAATACATCGGGGTGCCTCCTCAGATATGCCAGATATTTATTTATTTGGCTATATCTGATGGTGCTCAGGGCTTACTCCTAAGGAGGCTCTGAGCTCAGGAATTACCCTTGGTAGGCCCGGGAGACCGTATGGTATGTCTAGGATTGAACCCAGGTGGCCGCGTGCAAGGCAAATGCCCTACCCCAGCTGTGCTATCGCTCTGACCTCTAGAAGCAGATTTTAACATGCGCAGGAAAACAGGAAGGCTTCCTTGAAGAGGCTGCCTTTGCTCTCTGAAAACTGAATAGGCATCAGGTCAAAAGGAGAGCTGCAGAAAGCACAAGGGAGCAGCAAAGTTAAGAGGTGAGATTAGGGCCGGGAGAGATAGCACAGCAACGTTTGCCTTGCAAGCAACCGATCCAGGACCAAAGGTGGTTGGTTCGAATCCCGGTGTCCCATATGGTCCCCCATGCCTGCCAGGAGTTATTTCTGAGCAGACAGCCAGGAGTATCCCCTGAGCACCGCCGGGTGTGGCCCAAAAAACAAAAAACAAAACAAACAAAAAAAAGAGGTGAGATTACTCAGGCAAGCAACCTGGGTCCCACAGGCAAACAACATAGGACCTATCTGCTAAACTAGTTCATTTCCACATCAAAAGAAAGTGAGAAAATATTAAGGCAGCACAATCTGTGGGTAATCATATGGCTCAAAGGTCTGAAGTCATGTTCTGCACACAGGAGCCCTGGTACCACATGGTCTCCTGAACAGTGGAATGCGAATAGCCCGAGTAGCACCTGGGGTAGTTTACTGAATTGTTTTTAAAAGAAGAAAATGAGCAAAAAATAATGGTGGCAAAACAGTTTGATTGTATTCAGTACTCCTGAAATATATTTGCTTCAAATGGTTAAAAGAGTCAAATTTAAAAAATTCAAGACCTATATTGTATATCGCCCAGCCCTAATATTTACACAGTGTGAACTAAGTTCTTTTTTTTTTTTCTTTTTGGGCCACACCCGGTGAGGCTCAGGAGTTACTCCTGGTTATGCACTCAGAAATCACTCCTGGTTTGGGGGATCATATGGGATGCTGGGGGATCAAACCAAGGTTCATCCTAGGTCAGCGCATGCAAGGCAAGTGCCCTACCGCTTTCGCCACTGCTCTGGCCCAGTGAACTGAGTTCTTAAGATTAATCTGGGGGCTGGAGGTAAGGTGTTTGCCTTTCATGCAGAGGGACTGTGGTTTGAATCCTGGCATCCCATATGATCCCCCATGCTTGCCAGGGGCGATTTTCTGAGCATAGAGCCAGGAGTAACCCCTGAGCGCTGCCGGGTGTGACCCAAAAACCACACACACACAAAAAAAAGATTAATCTGAAGTTGGAAGTCGCACCCCCTGATTTAAGGGGTCCAAGAATTACTTGGGCTGAAAGCTCAGAGAAAAGACAAAAAGGCCCAGGAGAAATGGCCCATAAACTTATAGTCTAAGATCTAAGGTCTAAGATCTGGCTGCGGCATGAGGGGAAGTGACCAGAGATGGCCTGTTGCTCCGGGCAAGGAGCACTGGTGGACAACAGGGAGGCCCAAGGAAGTACAGAAGTCGTTTTGGCAGCATTTATGACTTTATGACTTTAGAACCACTTCCTGCCAAATGCACTCGGCAGCCCAAAGCCCAAACCTCCAGAGAAGAGGGCAGAGCTTGTTCCTGAGCCTCTATTCTACTTTCTCCACCTCCCCAAGGAGGCTTCCTGAGGCCCAGGCTCTGCAATTAGAGGGGCTGGTACACAGGAACTTCTTGTGTGGGGAAAGCAGGATGAGAACGAGACTGAAGATGTCGCTTTCTGGGAGGTGCTATAGCCTATTCCTGACCCCAAAGCAGAGCAGAGGCGAGGGCTCAGGGCTGTCTAAGTCTCAAGAACCTCTGTCTGAGTGCACAGTCCCAGATCACAGTTTGGAACCTTCCGATTACATCATTTAGGCCTTGTTCTCAGATAAGTAACGTCCAATCTGTGTTCTTTGGAAATTCTCTGATTTACTTACTAAGCTCAAAAACACAAAACACTGGGGGCTGGAGAAATAGCATAGTGGGGAGAGTGATTGCCTTGCATGCAGCTAACCCAGATTTGATTTCTTGGCATTCTATATCTGAGCTATCTCTGAGTACAAGTAAGGAAAAATCCCTCAGCACCAGATTTTGGGTGAGGCCCCAAAACCAAAAAGTTAAAATAAAACAAAAAGCACTGGGGGTCTGAGAGAATACAGTGAGTGGGTAGAGCCTTGCACATGGTTTGATTCCCCAGCAACCCATAATGTCCCCAGAGTGATTATTGTTTTTTGTTTGTTTTGGGAGTACACCTGGCGGCACTGGGGTTACTCCTGACTCTGTGCTCAGAAATTGCTACTGGCAGGCTCAGGGGATCATATGAAATGCTGGGGATCGAAGCTGGGTCAGTCCGGGGTTGGCCACATGCAAGGTAAACACCCTATACACTGCACTATTGCTCCAGCTCAGGAGTGATTCTTGAGTACAGACCAGTAGTACAGGTATGGCCCCAACCCCCCCAAATTTAAAAATAAACATCAAGGGCTAGAGAGATAGGAATTAAAGTACTTGCCTGACAAAAATAAAACAGGGAGCGGGGGTCAGGTATGGGGGGGACAATGAGACAGTGTGGCAGGAAGTAGACACTGGTGGAGGCTGTTATATGCTTGAAAATAGAAAAAAAATTACCTTTAAAGGCCCAGAGAGTTGATCCAGGGCTTGTCCTGCATGTGGGACCCCGGTTTGATCCTTGCATCACATAATCCCACCAACACACAGCTGTGAACTTGCCTGCTCAGGACATGAGGGGCCAATAATTGGAATCATGCACTGCATGTTCTGGTGTCTGGGATGTCACTTAGCAAGTCTCTGAGAAATTCATATATACCACAGCCTGCAGTTATTTCTTCTTCTTGCCAATCAATGGTTTGGCTCTCTGTACTGCACTGGCCATCTGTCAGTAGGCTGACAGAAGACTGTTCTCACTTACAGGGTAGACTGGAGAAAGCCACTAGGAAGGCATGTGTACATTCTGTGTGGAATTCTTTTCCCTTCTCTCAAATCTGGACCTAGGGCATCAGTGCTGGGTTCTGGGTCTCCTCTTTCTTTTTTCTTTCCCTCCTTTCCTCCCCCTCCCTGCCTCCCCATTTCTTTCCTATCTTTCTTAGGAATAACTCCTGGGGACCACAGGGACAACTCCAGGGTTCTGTGGACCCCATGGAATGCTAGGGATCAAATCCATGTTAGCCATATATGCAGACTCTCTTTACTCGCTGTATTACTCTCCAGCCCTTGGTCAGTACTTTTCATGGGTTTAGTGGTCAATTATGTATCTTATTTAAAGAAATCCTTAATAATTAAAAAATGTCATTTTGGGGGGCTGGAACAATAGCACAGTGGTAGGGCATTTGCCTCGCACACGGCTGACCCAGGACGGACCTGCGTTCAATCCACAGTGTCCCATATCATCCCCCAAGCCAGGAGTGATTTCTGAGTGCAAAGCCAGGAGTAACCCCTGAGCGTCACCGGGTGTGCCCCCCCCCAAAAAAAGTCACTTTTAATGTGATGAAATATTCAAATTTAAAAATATGCAATTTAGAGGGAGAGATAGTATGGAGATATTCATTGCATGAATACCACCAGAAGTGACCCCTGAGCATAGCCATCTGTGATCCCAAACCTATACTTAACATTATTACAGGTGATGATCAAGGGCTACTCCCAGCCCATTGCTCTGAATCCAAGGCTTCTTTATGCAGAACATGCATTCTAGCCCTTAGAGCTATCTCCCCACCCACGGATGCTGCGTTGATATTTTCTTTTTTTTTTTTTTTTTTTGGTTTTTGGGTCACACCCGATGACTTTCAGGGGTTACTCCTGGCTATGCGCTCAGAAGTCGCTCCTGGCTTGGGGGACCATATGGGACGCCGGGGGATCGAACCGTGGTCCGTCCTAGGCTAGCGCAGGCAAGGCAGGCACCTTACCTTTAGCGCCACCGCCCGGCCCCGCGTTGATATTTTCTAACAGATTCTTTTTATGCTGGAACGAGCTAGTTCTGCTGCCAGTGCTGAGAACTGACAGATGTGTTAGATTCTGTTAAATACCACTGTTCAAAAATAAAAATGGGGCTGGAGAATAACACAGCAGGGAGGGCGCTTGCGTTTCATGCAGCCGACCCGGCTCTATCTTCTGCATTCTATATAGTCCCCTGAGCCCTGCTAGTAGTGATTGCTGAGCACAGAGCCAAGAGCATCACTGGGTGTGGCCCCCAAACAAAAACAAACCAAGAAAAAAGAACAATCTGCTGGGCCTGAGAGATGGCAGAGCAGGTATGAACAGTTGAGTGTGGCTCCAAACTTTCCCCCAATAATAAAGTAACCACCTGTCTGATGTCTCATTTTCTATTCCTTTAAAGGATTTTCTTCCTGAAGTTTCCATCCTCCATCCGAAGCCCACCCACATCTTAGACATCCCAGTATCACAAGTACCAGTGACTCTGGCCAATATGACTGTGAGCCGAGTGGCCTGCAAGACCCTCTTTTTACTATTTGCCCCTTTCTACAGACCCTCTAAATATCGGCTGCCCCCCATCCCATCCCCATTCCTGATACAACCTGGACTCCTGCACCCTTTGCCTGCTACACTGCCACAGTAGCATGAGGGTTTGTGAAGGGATCTTGTGGATTCACTTGTGGATCAGCCTCGGTGCTGCAGACAAGACGCTGCAGACAAGGCTCTGCAGGCTGGAGCAATAAATGGTAAATACCAATGAAATGAGATCAAAGCTTGTGCAGTGTTTCCTGCATTGGACTTTCTTGCATTTCCAAAATCAGATTTCTATCATCCTGATTTCAACCTTTCTATTTCTGGCCAAGGGTCAGGGGTTGGAATTGGGATAAATTTTGGTGGTCAATGGATGACTGGAGACAATAATTGTGTGGGGAATGAACCTATCTGGAAGGGGGTATAAAGCAGTGAGAGAAAGGGAGACCTCACAGATAAGGTTCTTTTTTTTTTTTTTTTTGGTTTTTGGGCCACACCCGGTGACCCTCAGGGGTTACTCCTGGCTATGTGCTCAGAAGTTGCTCCTGGCTTGGGGGACCATATGGGACATCGGGGGATCGAACCGCGGTCCGTCCAAGGCTAGCGCAGGCAAGGCAGGCACCTTACCTCTAGCGCCACCGCCCGGCCCTCCAGATAAGGTTCTTGGAGCCTAGAGACAAGTTGGATATTGAGGGGCTACTGGGGCTCCTCTATGGGGTGCACGGATGGAATAAATTTTACCATGACAAGTCTGGTGTGGTCATCTGCCTTGGTACGTAAGATCTGACTTTTGGGGGGGGCACACCTAGCAATGCTCAGGGGTCACTCCTGGCTCTCAGGGGTCTACTCCTGGCAGTGCTGGGCCATAAGGGATGTTGGGGACTGACCCCGGATCAGCCACGTGCAAGGCTAGTGATCTACCTGCTGTACTATGGCTCTAGTCTTGATTTCTATATTTTTTGTTTTGGGGGCCATACTGATGGTGCTCAGGGTTCATTCCTGGCTTTTCCTTCAGAGGTCAGTTCTGGCAGTGCTGGGGGCCATATGTGGTTAGCCGCATGCATAGCAAATGCGTTACCCACCATACTATATAGTCTTCAGCCCCATGGCCTGATTTTTCTTTGAGGGGTATGCACACCTGGTGGATGCAGGGCTTACTCCTGGCTCTGCACTCGGGAATTCCTCCTGGCAATGCTCAGGAGACTATATGGGATGCTAGGGATCAAATCCAGGTTGGCCATGTGCAAGGCAAGCACCCTACCCGCTGCACTGATGCTCATGACCTGATTACTTAAAGATACATTTCATTCACGCATTTCTCTCTCAGTCTCAGTCTGTCTCTCTCTTTTTCTCCCCTTCCTTCACCCTCCCCCCACTTTCCCCTCCTTTGTTTCTTTCCCTTCTAGACACATATGCAACTAATTCACCTGGTGCTCTAAGGAGCTGTAGTCTAGCCCCGGATATGGCTGGGCAATCCAGTGTGTGCCCTGCAAGTATGAAACCCTGGTTTAGGAGACCACCACCACAAAACCCAAACCAAACCAAACCAACACAGGAAAGGAGGCAGCACAGGGGGCACTGTATGAGAGTCTGAGCATTGCAGAGTGTAGCTCTGTTAGCAAAGGAGCACTGATGACTTAGCCCAGGGGCCTGCAGAGCAAATGGACAATGTTCTGAAGCAGAACCTAAAGGAAGATTAAAAAGCAGCCTCATCGCAAGTCCACGCTGCAGCCTCTTCTGGATGCAAATGGATGAGACAAAGGCAAGTTACAGCAGGTGAGCCGGGCCCAAGGACAAGGAAAAACAATTTATTTTAGATCAAATAAAAGTCAACAGAGGGAAATAAACACCAAACTAATATTTCAAAAACAATGGGAGATTTGACAAGGAAATTACTCCTGGTATCCATTAAAAGAAGAGTACACTTTGTTATTCTGTCTGTTTGAAGTGACATATTGATCTTGGGCAATCCATTAGCCATGGAGAGAAGGCCCAGATCTCGTGGGATTTATTCATCTAGGCATCAGGCCACACAGCACAGCACCACAGATGACATCAAAACAAGTGACACATTAGAAAGCCCAGACAGAGAAGCCACTTTCCATTGCTATCCTTTCTTTCTTTCTTTTCTTTTTTTTATGGAATGCCAGGATTTGAACAAACCATCTTAAGTCCTGGGTTGGATGCTTACAAGGCAAACGATTATGTCATTAAAGATGAAGAGAAAAAAGAGCCATAATAGTGTGTCAAAATCTCCTTCAATCCAACATGTAAAAAAAATACAGTGACCATGGAAAACTTTCCTTGTCCTATAAAATAGCTTTCAGGGGCATGGAGATAGGACAGGGGTTAAGGCACTTGCCTAGCATGTAGCCAAACCAGGTTTGTTCCTCAGCACCCTAAGTGGTTCCTGAACGCCTTCAGAAGTGATCCCTGAACACGGAGTCAGGAGTAAGGCCTGAGCTCTACCCAACGTGGCTCATAAATAAATAAATTAGTTAATAAATAGAAGAAAACACTTTAAAAGCATCCACTATATTCTATCCCTAGCTTTCAAAAGGCAAGATGTAATAGCTTTTTAGTCAACTTTTAATAACTAGAAATCACAAACAGAAGTGCACTAGTCCCAAGATTCAATGAGTTCTCACAATGGAGTCCCAATAAGGTCAACACTGTGCAGATCAAGAAACAGAAAGTGGGGCTGGAGAGATGGTAGTGCTTGAGGACCACTCCTGGCTTGGTGCTCAGGGTTGCTCACAGCAGTGCTAGGAGAACCAGGTATTTCTAGGGATTGAACTAGGGCAAAATATGGATTTCAACTCTTCGAATTATTGCCTCCAAGCTCTGAGCTATATCCATAACACCAAAATTTGTTGGGGTTTTTTTTTTTTTTGAGCCACACCTGGCTATGGTCAGGACATACTTGTAGTTCTGTGCTCAGAAAACTCTCCAAACTAGGGTCAAGGCTGGAGAGACTTCAGTGGATAAGGTACTTGCCTTGAACACACCCAACCCAGGTTCCATCCCCAGCACCATATATGGTTCCAGAGCACTAGAAATGATTCCTGAGCAAAGAGCTAACAGTAAACTCTGAGTACAGCTGGTATGACCCAAAACCCATGACAAACCAACTGGGATCAGCTTCTACAAGGTCAGTGCTAAATCCCTGTACTATTTCTTCAGCCCAAGAATTTTTTTTTTTTTTTTTTTTGGGCCACACCCGGCGGTGCTCAGGGGTTACTCCTGGCTGTCTGCTCAGAAATAGCTCCTGGCAGGCACGGGGGACCATATGGGACACCGGGATTTGAACCAACCACCTTTGGTGCTGGATCGGCTGCTTGCAAGGCAAACGCCGCTGTGCTATCTCCCTGGGCCCATCAGCCCAAGATTTTAATATTGATAATATTTCATTGTAAGATGACACTCAGCTATTAACCTGAAACAAAGGCATTCCCTATCTTCCTCTTTCCTTTAAACCTACCCTGTTGATATGTAAAAGTTCATCTGGATCATTCTGCCATCTCCCACCCTAGTGAATTTTGTAGTAAGAATAAAGAGAAGTCAGCCTGGCTTTGGCACACAGAGAGACCATGAGGTGAGAAGCTACTGGCTCCATGACTCTCTCCTGACTGGCTTGGTTTATTAATTCTTTGTCACTACTCTTCTTCAGACCTGTCCATGTAGAAGCAAAAAAATGGCAAGTGGGAATTAATTTCACAATGTGGGAATTATTTTACATTTAATATTGACACTTGAGGACCTTTATTTTGTGCTCTACATAGTAATATTGCTTTACTCATTATTTTTTTTTTGAGGGGGTCATACCTGGCAGTGCTCAGCGGTTACTCTTGACTCTGTGCTCAGAAGTCACTTCTGGCAGGCTCAGGGGACCATATGGGATGCTGGATTAGAACTGGGGTCCGTCCTGTATCGGCCATGTGCAAGGTAAATGCCTTACAGCTGTGCTATCACAGCAGTCCCACTTTGTTCATTCTTGATACTGGTTACTTTGGTTTTTTTTTTTTTTTTGGTTTTTGGGCCACACCCGGCGGTGCTCAGGGGTTACTCCTGGCTGTCTGCTCAGAAATAGCTCCTGGCATGCACGGGGGACCATATGGGATTCGAACCAACCACCTTTGGTCCTGGATCGGCTGCTTGCAAGGCAAACGCCGCTGCGCTATCTCACCGGGCCCTGGTTACTTTGTTTTGGGGTTTGGAGGTCACCAAGATTGGTGGTCAGGGCCTACTCTGTTCTTAGGGATCACTCCTGGTGGTGCTCAGGGACCATATTCAGTTCTGGAACCTCACCAGGAAGGCTATGTGCAAGGCAAGACCCTTGCCTCAAAATTCTCTCTGACTGACATGAGTTACTTCTGCACTTGAGTTATTTTTGAACTCAATAAGCCTTTTTCAGGTGGTTATCAGTTTTGGGGTGTGTGTGTAGGGGAGGGTTATGAGTGGATAAAAGTGCTCTCTGCATTGAGGGTCTCCCTTCATCAGGATCTGCATTTATCAGGGGTTTGTCTTCTTTGGGGGTTTCTTACATGAATGTTCATTCTGTGAGAATTTACTGAGCTATTTCCTTAACAATGTGGTCTTTTTTGTGATGTAAATATGCTTCAAAATTCTATTCAGAAAAGACACCTGCACTCTTATATTCACTGCAGATCTAGTCACAAGAGCCCAAATATGGAAAAAGCCCAAGTGTACCAGAACAGAGGAGCAGATAAAGGACACTGCAGTACTTTAGTGGGAAAATTAGGAGCAGAACTGGAGGCAGAAGCTCTGAGTGATCCATTCCAAGATGAAGGATGAAGAGGTCATAAATTATAAAGCAATGACCGGAATAGAGTAGAAGATCCAGGAATAGAGAAACAGGGTCACAGACACAATTAGAAAATATCTATATGAAACTTAAAGCCGAATGTATTCATCACTGGTTGTAGCAAGCATTATGGGTGTTAGCAACCACCCGTGCCTGCCAGAGGTGAACATTGTTCCATAGAACTGAGTATCCTGTATCTAACCTCTGTGAACTGCATTTGTGATTCAACCCATTTTGGCATTGGCCAGGTCGAGTTTACACATGTAATTACAGCTGATTCTCCTTCTCATCATGCATTTGCACTGGCTTCTTGGCCAGATTTCTCTAATGACACATCTACACAATGGAACCTATTACAAGGCTCGAAGAAAGGAAGAAATCGCACAATTTGCTGCTACGTGCATGGATCTGGAAAGTATCATGCTGAGTGGAGTTAGTCGGGAGAGGAACAGATAACAATAAACTCCCTCATGGATGAGATATAAAGGAAATAGATGCCTAAATGCAACTGAGAATTGGGCTTTAGTAGGAAGCATATCACCAAAAGGGGGATAGGGACATAAGAAGGGGAATGCTGAGACATGTTGGAGGGAAGCTGAAATTCTCTTGGAAGGTGTGTTTTGAAATGTTTTATGCACAAAATCCTGTCCTAATCAATATTTTAAATCAGGATGTTTAAATAAAAAAAATTGGGGGGCCACACCCAGTGATGCTCAGGGGTAACTCCTGGCTATGTGCTCAGAAATTGCTCCTGGCTTCGGGGACCATATGAGATGCCAAGGGATCGAACCACGGTTCGTCCTGGATCAGCTGCATGTAAGGCAAATGCCCTACCACTGTGCTATCGCTCCAGCCCCTTAAATAAAAAATTTTAAATAAAAATAAATGCAAATAAGCTTCAAAAAATAAATTAGTGGGCTGGAGTGATAGTACAGCAGGTAGGGCACTTGCCTTGCATTGGGTCCCATTCCTGGCATTCTATATCTGTATACCATATCCCATATACCAGAGCACCGCCAGGAGTAAATTTCTGAGCACAGAGCCAGGAGTAACTCCTGAACATTGCCAAGTGTAGCCCCAAAACAAAATAAATGAACTAGTTACAATGTAAAAATAACTAGAGAGGCTGGAGAAATAGTACAAGGGTTAAGACTCTTGCCTTGCCCATGACAGACCCTAGCTCAATCCCCTGCACCCCATATGGTCCTGCGAGCACAGACAGGTGTGACCCCTGAGAGCAGAGCCAGGAGTAAGCTCTGCCACTTTACACCCCCAAAGAACTTGAAACAGTTCCTGTGACATGGCAAGTCCATAAATATTAGGTATAATTAAGTGTTATTTCAAAATATTAAAGAATTCTTTCAATATTAGAGAAAAGTGGACAGGGCATGAACAGACCATCTGTGGGCCTGTATAGAGAGACTCATGCCCTCCTGGGGGGATGTTTGGGGATGACACAGATAGTCTCTGCTTCACCTACAGGAGCCCTGAGTTTGATACCTGATGCCACATGGTCCTCCAGCCACAGCTAGCAATGGGCCCAATTATACCTAGACAAAATCTCAGGCCACCTGCCTTAGACCAGTTCTGTATGTTTGGATGACGTTTTCCAGTCTGAGTCTCCCATCCTCATCTGAGAACAGAGCAACAGCACTCATGCAGGTGGGTGACTCCTCCACACCCAGTGGAGGCTCTTTGGTGAATAGCTGGTGCAACATCATTGTGTTTTGGCAGTGGAAGCTGCCCTTGCATCTCTTAGCTCCAGCTAAGAAAGTCAGCGCTGAGGGAGGGGCATGTGCTTTTTTGTTTTATTTGGGTCACACCTGGTGGTGCTCAGGCCTTACTGCTGGCTCTGTGCTCAGGGATCACTCCTGGCAGTATTCTGGGGACCATAGGCAGTGCTAGGAAGGCAACTGGGTTGTCAGCCAGCAAAACAAGCCCCTTCCCACCATTTCTGGTCCTGTTACACATGCTCTTAAAATAATAGATCTATTTTTTTTTTGTTTTGTTTTTTTTTTTGTTTTTTGGGCCACACCCGGCAGTGCTCAGGGCTTACTCCTGGCTGTCTGCTCAGAAATAGCTCCCGGCAGGCACGGGGGACCATATGGGACACCGGGATTCGAACCAACCACTTTAGGTCCTGGATCGGCTGCTTGCAAGGCAAACGCCACTGTGCTATCTCTCCGGGCCCAAAATAATAGATCTATTTTATAAAATAGATCAGGAACACAGTGGGAAAGCCTGTTGGTCCATTTGATCTACCAGTGAGGTATTTGGGGGAGGTTGGAGCTCTCTCTCGGCTGTTTCTGCAAAATAAGGAAGCAGATGTCCCTTGGGAAAGAGAAGGACTTGTACAGTACAGAGGATCCTCACAGCACTTCCTAAAGTGCTTACCTTTGTTTTGAGGTTTATTTTTGAGCCACATTGCCGGGCAGTGTTTAGGGTATACTCCTGGCTCTGCACTCATGAATTCTGTTGGGGCTTGGAGGACAACATGGGGTGCTGGGGTCTGAAACCGGGACAGCAAGAGCCCTACCGGCTGTCCTCTGGGCCAGTTCTTGTATTTCAAGTGAAATTACTCAACTCTGCAATCAGGAACATCTTGCGAAGCTCTTTCTAAGTATCTTGAGAAGCACTTGAGCTTGCTCTGGGACTAAGTTCTCAGGGCAGGTCGCAGATTCTAGGCCAGTGTAAACAAAGCTGCCTGGGAAGAGCAGAGAGGTACATTTGGGGGAGGAAACACACCCGGGATACACAGATAAGGCACATCCAGCTCCTCAGCACACCGAAGCACCCCAGTGGATATTGCCCTGCCCTGGCTGTGGTTCCTGCTGCTCAGGCCTTGAAGGAGCAACGGACCTGACCTGGCTTAAGGGTGGATCCTCATCAGTTCCAGGGACTCTGTCTGCAAGCAGATCTGGGCAGCTGTGAGCTTCAGGCTGGCCCAGGACTCCTTGTGATGTCTAGGAATCTGTGGTTCGAGGAATTCACTGAAGCTATCTTTGCTCAACAGCTGCGAAATGTGGGGCGCTTCCAGCGGGTCAGGTTTCCACTGGGAAGCGCCAGCTGAGAGCCTGCCTGCCCGCAAACAGACAGGGGTTCAGGCCTCTGGGCCAGGAAAAGCTCCGGGCCAAGGATTGCAGCAGAGAAGAGAAAGATTCATCCACCTTTCCCAACCGCTCCCCAGGAGCTGTGAATCTGCTTTCTTCTTTCAGCTCCATCTTTTCTGCATGGGTCCCTCCAAGGTACTGGACCACACACATGCTGTGCGAGTGAAAGTCGTGGGGGCCACCTCTTTTGAATCCATTTTGATCTCGGGGCATCTGTGGAATGAGGATTTGATTCTTTTTACAACTGAACTATGAATTGTGGAGGTTGGGCCTTCCCATCAATACTGGAAGTCAATAGGGTTCCATCAGAGGTCGAAAATTGAACCCAGGGCTCTGGCACACTCCAGCCCTGATGCTCCAATAGACACAAAGTGACTTGAACAATATGGCCAGTCCCTCAGTAGACATTCCTCTGATTAAATAGCAGCCACGATCTTGCCACTCTCGCTTTATTCTGATGGAACAAATGTCTTTAGTTCATCTCCCGACTCATTTAAGGTCACTTACATACTCATGATTTTAGTTTCCACCAGCCCAATGTGCAGTGGTTCTTCAATGTTGCCTCCTGTTTCTGGACTTGCATATGTATGAAGCCCTGATTCAGTGGTTTCTAACCATGGGACACTGATGCCTTAGCCCTACACAGACAAGCCCCTTAAAACTGCCAGCTCTGGGGTTAGAGAGCTAACACAGGACAGAAGATATTTGCCTGGCATGCAGCCACGTCAACTGAGACTCTGGTTCAAATCCCCAGTACCACCTGCCCTCAGCACCATTAGGTTACTCCTGAGCACAGTCAGGAATAACAAAGCCAGATGTGGCCCAAACCTCAATCTCTCCCAAATAAATAAACTACTGCATCTATAGTGTCACCTGCCCTACCCTCCAGCTAAACTTCCTCCCCAGTCTTCAGGACACCTTTCTAGGACTGGAGAGATGGGTCAGGGGTTGGGGTGCACAAGACCCCAGAGCTTGAGCCCCTCTGCACGGACATCTCAGTCCTGTGGGGTGTGGTCCTGCTGCCGGCAGCTCTGCCAGGTCAAAGGGCATTGTGGCACTCGGCTGAACACTGAGCAGGCAGACTGGCACAGCCCCGAGGTGCTGAAGGCCCTCCTCCCCCCCCCCCCAAAGACTCTTCTGCATTCAGATCTCCCTCTACAAAGTCTTCAGGGACACCCTGCACCAGACTGGAGACTCAGCCCCCTCCTGGGATATTCCCACAACCACCCCACAGGTGGCGCCTTCTTCCTCTTGGAATTCTGTGCTTGGACTTGCAGAGTAACCAAAATTCAGCAGAAGAGAGGAAGCAAAATGGGAATGGAGAAAGGATACAGCCTCCAGGGTGCCCTCACCTCTCCCACTTTGCAACCTGTCTGAGGTCACCCCACTACTGGCACCCAAGGTGGCCAAGAGGGTGAGGAAGGTTGCTGGAGTGATAGCACAGCAGTAGGGTGTTTGCCTTGCATACAGCCGACCTGGGTTTGATTCCCAGCATCCCATATGCTTCCTCAAGCATGCAAGGGTGATTTCTGAGTGCAGAGTCAGGAGTAACCTCTAAGTATCAACAGGTGTGGTCCAAAAACTTAACAAAAAAAAAAAAAAAGAGGGTGAATAAGCCAAGAGGAGTCTGCGGGTGTCCAGAGGCGCCGTGGAGCACACGGGTGACCTAGCACTTTCACATAAGTCATCTCTAAGGGGAAGCTGGAGCCAGGCCAGAATCAAAGTGCCTTCCTGAGCCCCGTGATCTTCACTTTCTTCATTGACACCCATCATGGACCCCACAGAGTGCATGGGTCATCTGTATGGCAGAGCAAGACCCTCTCTGGTTCCTCCTGGCCCTGGTACCCTCACATGGAAAGGCTTCCCTGTCTCACTGCCAATTAGCTTTTTGCAGAAGATCAGGGACATGGTGTGTAAAATCACCCCACATGTTGTATCTCCAGTTCCAGGTGAACGCGTCTGAATCAGGGTCGCCCAAGAAACAATTCAGACCAGGCTGAGAATGAAACATGTGTAGTCTGGCAGTCTTCTACCTAGTATGAAGCTTGCTGCCTGCCAGAAATACCATTTTTATTGAATAAAGAGATCATCCCTGGGTGGGGCAGCAAACCCACCCAGGTTTACAAGTAAGACAAGCTTTGTTTTGGGTGAAACCAAGTTGTAAATAAACAGATACAAAGAAACCAGGGATAATTCTTTGTTTTAGGTAAAATAAGGTGTAACCCAACAATGGTGGTGTGAGGGTCACCTCCAAAGTGCTCAGGACTTACTCTTTGCTCTGTGTTCAGGGATCACATCTGTAGGGGCTTGGGGGATCCTATTGGGTGCTGGGGATGGACACCGTTGAACTGCCTGCACCCCTCCCTGCAGTGCTATCTCTATTTATTGTAGCAGTACTACAATAAAATTGTAGGGCTCAATTTCATTATTTTTATTTTTTTGTTTTTAGATCACACCCAGTGGTGCTCAGGATTTACTCTTGACTCTGTATGTGCTCAGGGATCACTTCTACCTGTGTTTGGGTAGGAGTACCCCAAAGCTATGGGGTACTGAGGATAGAACCCTGGTTGGCTGAGTACAAGTTAAGTGTGTGACTTAACACTGCATTATATCTCTCTGGCCCTTGAGCACCTTGATTGGGCTCTCAGAAAGCCCTGAAAGTGACACCAACTTTATTCCCTTTTCCCAAGACAGATGATTTCGGTCCACCTTCTTAGTGGAGCATATGTCAAGTATAGGCTCTGTGCTCATGACTTAACCTTTTCCTGCACAATTCCCTGCCCTGTGAAAAGGTTACCATTACCCTTTGCTGCACTGATTCTGGGGGGTGCTGAGAAAGCCCCAGCTCCCTGCACACTCAATCAAGGCACTACTTCTCCACTAGCACTGCTGGCTGCCACCAAGTACTAGTTTCTGTTACTGCAGCAAACCTTTTGGTTTCAGCAGCCTGTTTTGGGGCTGGGAGACTGACAACTCATTGGGTAAAGTGCATGCTTTGTATGTGGGAAACTTGGGTTAGATCGCCAGAGCATGGTACCCTGGGCATCACCAGAGTCCCCCTCTGAGCACCAGGAGGTAAGCTCACACCCCTCAAAAAAACACTTGGATGGGGGGACTGGAGGGCAGTGGTAGGGCACTTGCCTTGCAAGTAGCTGACCCAGGACAGACCTTGATTCGATCCCCGACATCCCATATTGTCCCCCAAGCCAGGAACAATTTCTGAGAGCATAGCCAGGAGTAACCCCTGAGTGTCACCAGGTGTGGCCCAAAAACAAAACAAAACAAAAAAACCCACTTGGACGGAAGAGATGATACAGGGTTAGGTAAGGCACTTGCCTTATATCCTGCCAACTCTGGTTTGATCCCCTAAGCACAGACAACAAATACCCTGAAAAAAAAAATCCTGAGAATGTCAATGTCTGGATTTCAAAAATCAGAGACAAGAGCAATAGTACAGAGAGATGAGTATAGAGAATTGAATTGACTCCAACTGTGGTTTGATCCAAGGCACTACAGCTGGTCCCCTGAGCTCTTTCTTCCAAGGGTGATTGCTGAGAGCAGAGCCAGGAACAACCCTGAGCACTGCCAAGTGTGGCCCCAAACAAACCAAAACAAACCAGACTTTCATAAGACAAGTTCTCAGTATTTACAAATCTTTAAAGCTTCGTGTTTTAGTGCAAATATCCAGTTTCCATGTGGTATTGGGGCCTCGAAACGCAGGACCTCAACAGGGGTAGTGGAACGGCTGATGAGCCACAGCCTTGCCCCCTTTCTGCTGTGGCATTTAGTCTATGTTAATGCTGCTTCTGAAACATTCTGAAGGGTTTAAAACCCCCAAAGCAGGGTATGCCACTATCCTGCCAACCACCTGGGTAATCAAAGAACCCTGGCAAAGCCTGTGTGCCTGGGGTGGGGTCCAAGTTCACCCCATCCTGCTCCACTTTCTCCAGGTTCTGCCAGGAATAGAAGACCTGGAAGTAGGTAGAAGGAGGGGCTCTTGGGGACCAGAGTGATAGCACAGAGGTAGAGTGCTTGCCTTGCACGTGGCTGCCCAGGATGGACCTGGGTTCGATCCCCGGTGTCCCATATGGTCCCCTGAGCCAGGAGCGATTTTTGAAAGAATAGCTAGGAGTAACCCCTGAGCATCACCGGGTGTGGCCCAAAAAGGAAAGAAAGAAAGAAAGAAAGAAAGAAAGAAAGAAAGAAAGAAAGAAAGAAAGAAAGAAAGAAAGAAAGAAAGAAAGAAAGAAAGAAAGAAAGAAAGAAAGAGAAGGAAGGAAGGAAAGAAGGAAGGAAAGAAAGAAGGAAAGAAAGAAAGAAGGAAAGAAAGAAGGAAGGAAGGAAGGAAGGAAGGAAGGAAGGAAGGAAGGAAGGAAGGAAGGAAGGAAGGAAGGAAGGAAGGGCCGGAAAGGTGGCGCTAGAGGTAAGGTGTCTGCCTTGCAAGCGCTAGTGTAGGACGGACCGCGGTTCGATCCCCCGGCGTCCCATATGGTCCCCCCAAGCCAGGAGCGATTTCTGAGCGCATAGCTAGGAGTAACCCCTGAGCGTCAAATGGATGTGGCGCAAAAACCAAAAAGAGAGGGAAGGGAAGGGGAGGGGAGGGAAGGGGAGGGGAGGGGAGGCAAAAACCAAAAAGAGAGGGGAGGGGAGGGGAGGGGAGGGAAGGGGAGGGAAGGGGAGGGTAGGGAAGGGGAGGGGAGGGGAGGGAAGGGAGGGGAGGGGAGGGGAGGGGAGGGAAGGGAGGGGAGGGGAGGGGAGGGAAGGGAGGGGAGGGGAGGGGAGGGAAGGGAGGGGAGGGGAGGAAGGAGCCCAGGGAGCCCCCTGGTGGTCAGATGTGTCTGCATACCTGTCCTCCCCCAGACAAGTTCTGTTCTGAGCCAAGACCTCAGTCCAGGGCAGCTCATCCTGGGCCCCTCATGCCCTGAAGGGGCTCCTGACATCACTTAGAGTCCCAAGTGTCTCCAAACACGAATCTCCAGATTTATTACCCCACTGCCCCCAACCCCAACCCCAGCTCCCGAAATGTGTGGGCTTGAAACTCAATAGTCCTAGATGAACAGCACTGATTCTGGAGCTCAGCAGGGATGGGGAGACTTACGGAGGGACAGAGGAAAGTGTCCTAATTCACCGGAGCTTTCTGTAGTGATCTGAAACCAAGCTTCAAGTTTCCCCCACGCCTTTGGTTCATCTCAAACCCACCCCACGCCGGGAGGCTCAAAGTACAAGATGCTCCGATCACAGCTGACACGGGGTGAGGACCTTGGAGGTATCACCCTGCCCCTACTTTCAACCCTAATGCAGCACACCCCGGTGCCCTGGAACTGACTACAGAACCCTTGCTTGGCCCGCCAGGCGGGAACCAGAGTACCAGATGGCTGACTCGGGCAGTTCGGGGTTCATTCCCATCCCCGAGTCGGCAGTCAGGCTCCCCACCTAGGCAGTCAAGGAGAGTAATCTGATCGCTCGGGGGCTGCTCGGGCCCACGGTACCCTTTGAGCACTTTTATGGGGGCCCTAAAACTTTACAGCCGGTTCTAGAGCAGATACGCGGCGCCCCGAGAAAGCACCGCCTCTCCCAGCCCCTTTCCCAGCCCAGATGCCCACAGGTTTGCAGACACCCCGCTAGTTCAGTACCCAAAGAAACCAGCTCTCGCAAGGCTCTGCATTTAGAACTCGCTCTTCTGTAGTCCAAGCTAGCCGGACTCTTCCCCCGCAGCCTGTCACACGTCCCCGTCCCTGCTTGGGGGAAAGGATAACCCTAGGAACCGGTTCCAGGGAACCGACCTTCTCCTGGAGCAAACACAGAAATGCAGGAGAAAGCCCGCACACCGCAGCCTCGGCTCGGCCCCGACCAGCTTCTTACCCGAGTTCCATAGCTGCTAGCCTTGTGCGCCCCAGCCTCTTCTGGCGGCCCCGGGCACTCAGCTCTCGGCAGCCCGGCAGACAATCAGGCCCATTATGGGCCACTTAAAGGTTGGCCCCGAGGAAAATAAACGATCCCGTCCGCGCCAGCCCCTGGGGCGGGAACTGAGCTGTCAGACTTGGTGGGAGCCAATGACCAGCCACCCGGGCTCCGGTGCTTAAGGTGTTGTGTTTCCTTCAGAGGAGGGAGGAGCAAGAGGAGAAGGGAGCAAAGGGCCTCGTTCTCTTCTTCACAGGCTTGGCCTTTGGGGACCAGACAGAAAGTTCACTGGATTGTGTCCAGCTTTGCATGCAAGATCCCCGGGATCAACCCTGCTACCATATGTCTCCTCTAGCACAGAGCCAGACATCCCTGAGCACGGCCCAAGTGTGGCAACAGAAACCAAAGAAGAAAAGAAAAAGAAAAGAAAAGGTGAATTTCAAAGAGGAGTCTGCCCGAGTCCCACTTTAACTCCAGAGATCTGATGCATGAACAGAAACATGAGCTGAAGTGTGTGAGGCCACCTACGAAAATAATTATTATCGGAGTATAAATCATTATGCCTGCTTATTTAGAGGATTTTTCACAGGATCTGTTTTGGGAATCTGAACCACACCCAGGGGTGACTTGGGGGTACAGAGGATCAAACTCAAAGTTGTGCTTTGCATGGATGTAGATACTGACTTGATTCAGACCTGGAAACTGACAGCATTGATACAGAGCAGCAGCATTCCTTCCTTCCTTCCTTCCTTCCTTCCTTCCTTCCTTCCTTCCTTCCTTCCTTCCTTCCTTCCTTCCTTCCTCCTTCCTTCCTTCCTTCCTTCCTCCTTCCTTCCTTCCTTCCTTCTTTCCTTCCTTCCTTCCTTCCTTCCTTCCCTCCTTCCTCCCTCCCTGCCTTCCTTCCTTCCTTCCTGCCTTCCTTCCTTCCTTCCTTCCTTCCTTCCTTCCTTCCTTCCTTCCTTCCTTTCTTCCTTCCTCCTTCTTGCCTTCTTTCCTTCCTCCTTCCTTCCTCTCATTCATTCCTTCCTTTCTCCTTCCCTTCCTTCTCTTCCTCCCTCCCTCCTTCTTTACTTATTTCTTCCTCTCTACCTCCCTCCCATTCTCCTTTCTTTCCTCTCTTCCTCTCTTCCTTCTTTTGGTTTTGGGCTCACATCCAGCAGTGCTAGAATAACTCTGAGCTCCATCTGTGGCTCATTCCCAACAACCCTCAGGGCTCCAGGCAGTGCTGGGGAAGGTGTGTGTGTGTCAAGCCTAGACTCAGAATACAGAGCCTATGTGCTGGTCCTCTGGCCCTCTGAGTTGTCTCTCCTGCACCATATGATGCTAAGAACATTTTCTCCTCTACAGTTTCCTTAACACAGCCAGGTGAGATCCAGAAACAAACAAAAAAGCTTCAGAAGGGTTGGAGACTTTGTATAGAGGGTAGGGCACTTGCCTTGCACATGGCCAACCTAGTTCAAAACTAAAAATAAAAAGTCAAACATCAAATAATGTATGTCCCAGCTGTTCTACTCCTGGGTGTATATCCTAAAGAATTGAGATGGGGCACTTGGACAAATAAATACACAGGCACAGAGACAAATGCCAGGCACTGAATAGTATTCTTCATGCAGCCAAAAGGTAGGAGCAACTAAACTTCCCATCAACAGATGAACTGATAAATGTAGCCTCTGCACACGGTGCAACTGTGCAACCATCTGGACAAACGAAGTGGGCTGGAGCCAGAGCACAGTGGGGAGGGTGCATATGGCTGACCAAGCACCCCATATTGTCCCCCAAGTACCTCCAAAAGAGACTCCTGCGTGCAAAGTAAGGAGTAACCCCTGAGCATTGCTGAATGTGGCCCTAAAGTTGTTTTTTGTTTGTTTGTTTTTGTTTTGGGCCACACCCGGCAGTGCTCAGGGGTTACTCCTGGCTCTGCACTCAGAAATCGCTCCTGGCAGGCTTGGGGGACCATATGGGATGCCGGGATTCAAACCACCATCCTTCTGCATGCAAGGCAAATGCTCTACCTCCATGCCATCTCTCCAGCCCCCAAGTTTTTTTTTTTTGGGGGGGGGCCACACCCGGCGGTGCTCAGGGGTTACTCCTGGCTGTCTGCTCAGAAATAGCTCCTGGCAGGCACGGGGGACTATGTGGGACACCGAGATTCGAACCAACCACCTTTGGTCCTGGATCGGCTGCTTGCAAGGCAAACGCCGCTGTGCTATCTCTCCGGGCCCAAGTTGTTTTTTTTTTTTTTAAAGGAACAAAATACAAACACAAGCTGCACCACTAACATAAAAACACACAAAAGGTGAATGAAACTACAGAGATTACAGACTATATTATTCCATTTGTTCGTATGATTATGAACAAATTATGATTAAGTCACTTATTTTAAGAATTGGAGACATAGTATAGGGTTGAGGCACTTGACTCCGAAGCAGCTGACTCGGCTTCAATCCCTGACATCTCAGATGGTCCCTATAGCTCAGCCAGGAGTAAAACCTGAGCACAGCAAACCAATCAAATGAAAAACAAATTAAAAAAAATAAATGACTTGTCTAGAGAAACACCGGAGAAAAGCAAAAGAAGGGCCCAGACCTAGGCTCTGAGCTCCTAGTCCAGAGTCTTTTGACTCTATGACTCTACGACACCGAATAACTAAACTAATTCCAGATTAATTTTTGTGGATGTCCAGTTCCCTGCCTCCTAGGAACTACTCCTCTCTCTACAAAACTCAAAAAATAGCCTATGAAATAAATTATATTCTCATTTCACTGAGCTTACTACTTCTTTCATTGTTGTTGTTGTTTTGGTTCATAGTTGGCAGTGCTCAGGGGTTACTCTGGGCTCTGCATTCAGAAATTGCTCCTGGCAGGCTCGAGGGACCATATGGGATGCTGGGTATTAAGCCACCATATGTCCTGGATCTGACTTGTGCAAGGCAAACACCCTACCACTGTGCTATCTCTCCAGCCCCTTCTTACATTGTTTATTCTACCAAAAACCACAAAGGAAGAGATTTAAGGGCTATAATCTATAAAATACTATTTTTGTGCTTCATTTGAATACAGGTAAACTTTTGGGAAATTGGACCAGGAAACAGACTGGATATGAGGTGGAAATTATGAAAACAAAAGATGTTGCCCAGAATTTGATCCAGAAAACAACCAGGGTTGGAGAAACAGTACAAAGGTGAAGGCATTTGCTTTCCCCAGAGCCAGCCCTGGTTTGAGCCCTGGCATCAGCACAGTCCCCAGAGCACAGCCAGGAGTGACCCCCAGGCAAAGAACTGAAAATAGCCCCTGTGAGTATCACTGGGTGTGATCTACTCCTCATTTCCCCCAAAACAAAGAAAACACAACGGGAAAGAAAACACAACCAGTAGCACTAAAGTCCTAAAATAGTTGCTTGACATGTCCTGATTTACTTTCATGTCTGTTTATTTCCTGACAATTCCTTCCTGGCACTAATCTGCTGTTATAATAAAAATAATATACAAGAGAATTACAGAGGCAATGTGTATTCTTTTTCTTTTCTTGTCTTTTTATTTGTTTATTTTGGAGTAATACCTGGCAGTGCTCAGGGCTTACCTTTGGCTCTGTGCTCAGGGATAACATGTTTTTTGGACCACACAGAATACCAGGGATCAAACCAAAGCCAGCTGTGTGCCAGGGATGTGCCCTATTCACTGTACTATCTCTCCAGCACAATGTACCTTCTTCTAAAAGAAGGGGAATGGTCCCCTAAAGGCCCCAGGAGTGATTTCTGAGTGTCTTGAGGAGAATCTGAGCACTACTGGGCGTGTCTCCCTCAACAAAACAAAGACAGAATAAAGGAGATGAGTCACTACTTTCTAAATTTCAAACATTAGACACTGCAATTCGGAAAATGACTGTCTGTTCTCTGAGATGCTCTCATCCGGTTAGAATGTTCCCTGGATCCCAAACAGCTCCTTTAGTCACTCACCTCATAGCAACTGAAACTCCAAATACCAGGAGCCCCAAGAATGACACTCAGCACCCCTGGACATTCATTAACAAGCCTCTGATTTGCCAACATCCAGAACACTTCATCGAAGTTAAAATATTAAAAATTCAATTTATGTATATTGATATATGTATGTCTCAATATATCAATATATATTTTTGACTTGTATATATATATATATATATATATACACATATATATTGTGTGTGGAGTAAGTTTTTATTGAAACTTATTTAGAAAGAGATGAGGGGAGAGAAAGAGCAAAGTATGTTTTTGAGAGAACACAGAATTCTCCAGGGTGGAAATAAGCAGCAAAGAAACATGGAGACTGAGGCTGGAGTTATAGCTCAGTGGTAGGGCGTTTGCCTTGCACGCGACTGATTTAGGACAGACCTCCCCCCCCCCCCCGCGTCCCATATGGTCCCCAAGCCAGGAGTGATTTCTGAGTGCATATCCAGGAGTAACCCCTGAACATCACCGAGTGTGGGTCCCCCCCAAAAAAGAAACATGGAGACAAATGAACAATATGTGTTTATGTGTTTAAGAGAGAACACGGAGCAAGTGAAAAGGTTATATACACACCACACATACATAGAAAGCTGTTTCATAAATTTGCATGTCATCCTTGCGCAGGGGCCATATTAATCTTCTCTGTATCATTCCAATTTTAGTATATGTGCTGCTGAAGCAAGCACTGAAAGCTAAAAGTTAAGAGATCATATAGCATATTCTAGGTATATTAACTAAAGTTACAAAGAACAAGAGAGAGAGAGAGAGAGAGAGAGAGAGAGAAAGAGAGAGAGAGAGAGAGAGATAGTACAGTGGGTAGGGTGCTTGCCTTGCACCCTGTTGGCCTGGGTTGATCTTCAGCAACCTGTATGGTCTCACAAGCCTTCCAGAAGTGATTCCCAAAAGGAGAGCTAGAAGTAAGCCCTGAGCACTGCCAAAAACAAAAATCAAAATTTGTTTTAAAGTTACAACAGAAATTATTCTGGGGCCGGGCGGTGGCGCTGGAGGTAAGGTGCCTGCCTTGCCTGCGCTAGCCTAGGACGAACCGCGGTTCGATCCCCCGGTGTCCCATATGGTCCCCCAAGAAGCCAGGAGCAACTTCTGAGCGCATAGCCAGGAGTAACCCCTGAGCGTCACAGGGTGTGCCCAAAAAACCAAAAAAAAAAAAAAAAAAAAAAAGAAATTATTGAAAAATATTATGAATGAGTCGTTAGATTCCTTAGGTCTTGTCAGAGGATTCTGGAAATGGCAAAGTTATAACCTTAAAATTAAATTTATAGTTCCTTTTTTTTGTCTCTGTTGTTCTTTTATGTTTTTTCCCCCACCCCATGTTTTTATGTTTTATTTTTGTTTTGGTGGTACTCAGGGGTTACTCCTGGCTCTGCTCTCAGAAATCACCCCTGGCAGGCTTGGGGACCATATGGGATGCCCTGGATCAAACCTGGGTCTGTCCTGGTCAGCAGCATGCAAGGCAATTGATTGCCCTACCATTGTGCTTTGACTCTAGCTTCGCTGTTGTTTTTGTTAGGTAGCCATACCTGGTGGTGCTAAAGGGTCGTTCTAACTTGCCTTGCATTTATCTGACTGGGGTTCAGTTTCTAATACTCTATATGATTCCCCCAAGCCTTCCAGGAATGATCCTTGAGTGGAGAGTCAAGAGTAAGACCTGAGCACCACCAAGTGTGGCCCAAAACCCTCACCAATTAAAAATAAATAAATAAAGGGTTGTACTAGAATCAAGAATCTCATCTTTCCACCAATAATCCAAATAATAAGAAAGAGTTTAAATCTGGAGAAACTTCACATGGAGCTACTTATTGATAAGCAGGATGGCTTAGTAACAGTGACCAAACCATAGACAACCCATCTGCTGTTTATTCTTTTTTTTTTTTTTTTTTTTTTTTTGTGGCTTTTGGGTCACACCCGGCAGTGCTCAGGGGTTACTCCTGGCTTCATGCTCAGAAATTGCTCCTGGCAGGCATGGGGGACCATATGGGATGCCGGGATTTGAACTGATGACCTTCTGCATGAAAGGCAAACGCCTTACCTCCGTGCTATCTCTCCGGCCCCTGCTGTTTATTCTTAAAGTACTAAACCCATGTCATTCCCTGAACCAGTCCAGGCTATAGTCACAGTTACCTGACAGATGAGGAAACTGAAGCTTAGTTCTTAGACAGCAGAAAAGCTCATCCACCTGGACAAAGGTAACAAAATCCCCACAGAATAGTGTTCATAAGAAAATTTCAGAAAAGGAAATACAAGCAGCAGAAATAAAATACAAGGCTAGAACTGAGGATACTAAGGAATAAACATCCCAACAGGCCCTGGATTCATTTGTTAGAGCTGCTGAAACTTATTAGTACCAGTTTAAATCAGCAGAAATGTGCCCTCAGAGTTCTGGAGACCAAAAGTCTAAAATCACATGTTGACATGGTTGGTTTCTTCTGGGCTTTTTCCTATGAGGATCTATCTGTTCCATGCTTCTCTTCCAGAAGTAGCTGGCATTCACTGGCTTGGAGCATTGCCCTAATCTTTGCCTCCTTCAACACACGACTTTGCTTCTTGGAAACTCCTTTCTCCTTTGTCTGAGGGCACTTGTAGGCATCTTGGTTTTTGAAAGCCTTCCTTTAATTTTATCTTCTAAGACACTTACTTATTCCAAGTAATTCTCATGTTAGGCTGTTGGTCAAATGCTACCCAATTTCTCCTAAACTCCAAGCAGATGTAGAAGGAAATGCCAGTAAAGCCTCCTTGAGTTCTTTCAGGCTTTCCCCCATCTGTATAGGCCTCCCTGTCCCTCTATTTCCTTAAATTTATTGTTTAGTTTGTTTCAGTTTTCAGGCCACACCTGATGGTGCTCAGGGCTTACTTACTTTAGGTTCTGTGATCACTCCTGGAGGGGCTTGAAAGACCATACAAGGTGCCAGTCATCAAAGCTGTGAGAACACAGCATGGAAAGTACCCGACCAGCTGTATTATCTCCCAGCTCTACATCCCTATTTCTCCTGTCACTTCAGTCTCCAGCTTCAACTGCCAATAACCTGGGATGTGTTCATTGTATCCAACCTCCACGCACTACTCCCAGTACCCAGAGAGCATCTCACACCTGATGTCATTCCAACTTTATTCCATCTAGTGTTTTTTGCTGTTGTTGATGTTCTGGGGTTTGGGGGAGGTACACCCAGTTTTGTCAGAGCTTACTTCTTCCTGGACTCAGGGATTATTCCTGGTGGGGTTCAGGGGACCATCTTATTGAACACTGGTCAACTGCATGCAAGGCACATGACCTAGGGTCTGTACTATCTCCCTGTCCCCCAATTTTTTTGTCCCCCAATTTTTTACTTTTGCACTTGTTTCAATTCTTTGATGAAGGTTGGCAGCATGGTAGTATTTGAGAGCAGACTCTAGGCCTCTGTTTCTCATCCACAACATGAGGCCATCATACAATTGCTATGAAAATTAAATGAGATGCAGATGTATAATTTAGAAGTGTTTATACAGTAGTCAGCAATATCATAAACATTTTTCTTCGAGGCTGGAGATATAGCACAGTGGTAAAGCATTTGCCTTGCATGCAGAAGGATGGTGGTTTGAATCCTGGCATCCCATATGGTCCCCGAGCCTGCCAGGAGTGATTTCTGAGTGTAGAGCCAGGAGTAACCCCTGAGTGCTGCTGGGTGTGACCCAAAAACCAAAATCAAAAAACATTTTTCTTCAGCAGATGAAAATAAATATCTCAAGGCTCGTCCTCAGCATAAACAACTCTACTTGCATTTGTAGATCTATTCATTCAGAGGTGATTTATCCAGGGCCACTGTGCTGGGAACTCTTTGGAGGACAAAGGAGGAAGACAGTGAGCACTACAGAATGCAATTGGTAAAAGATCTATTCTATGAGGGAGCCAAACAATACATGAACAGGCAACTGAATATAGAGCAGGAATATGCTAAGCACTATGGGAAATACACATTCGATATACATTTGGGGATCCCAAGGGTGGGTTTGGAAGGTCTATACTGATGTGGGAGTTGCATTCAGGATGGATAAGGTGACCAGAAAAGGAAGTGTCCCTCTAAGGGGACACCACAGGGCCAAGAAGGGTGCCATGAGGCTCCCTAGGGGAAAAGAAAGCCCTTAGCCATGGAAATAGCAAGGCAAAGGTCCAGAGATCCATGAACCTAACCATTAGAGACTGATTGACTATATGGTTACAATATGGTGAACATTTATTCATTTGTTCTGTGTACTGTTAGAACCTCTTTTGTTGTTGGTTGTTTGTTTTTGTTTCAGGCCACACGTAGTCATGCTCAGGAGCTACACCTTGTTCTGCACTCAGGAATCACTCCTGGTGGACTTGGGGGACCATATGGGGTACTAGGGATTCAAGCCAGGTTATCTGCAGGCAAGGCAAGTTCTCTACCTGCTGTACTATTGCTCTGACCCCACAGTTAAGAAGCTCACTCTCTCTTTGTCTTTATCTGTCTGTCTGTTTCTGTCTTCTCTGTCTCTGTCTGTCTCTCTCTTTCTCTCTGTTTTGGGGCCACACCTGATGGTGCTCAGTGGTCATCCCTGACTCTGCACTCAGGGGTCATTCTCCTCCTAGTTAGAATTTCTTGACCATGATGACTATTCCCAAAATGTATGACACTTTGTGAAGTTTCCTATTTAGAGCCTTAACTTTTTTCAGAGATGCTGGTTCCAGTGCTGGTTCTGAGACTGGCCATAATTATAATGCGGGTTACAGTGGGATACAAATGAGAGAGAAAGTCTTGTCCACAACCTTGATATCAGGATGTCTGGGGGCACTGTGGGTGTGAGGAATCACTCAGTGCCCTCAGGGCTTCACTCCAAGTCTGACCAGTTAAACTTAGGCTTAGCCTAGAAAAGGTGATTTGGAGAGAATTGAGGAGCTTAGAGAGAAACCTAGATAATAAGAGGATTAGAATATAATTTCAGGGGGAACATTTAGAAGCTGAGCATGGGATAATTTGTTTGAAGAGATGCTTATATGTTCTTACCCACTCTTTCTGAGTAAACACGTGAAGAAAATGGACTTGATTTACAGCATGGTGTTAAGCATGACTAAAAGCATTAGATAAAACAATTAGAGATTCTTTAGAGAAATGCTTGATAAGTACTATTTACTTGACTACAAATGATAAAACTTCAAAGTCTCTAAACTCATTGAAATAAAGAGGGAAGTAAAAGAACTTCTCCACAATTTACCTTTTCAGACTGACTTGTTTTTAGGATTCTATCATCATGAAACAAACAAGTTGCTTTTTGTTAAATACAAAACAAAACAAAACAAAAAACTACCAAAGGAAAAAAGATCTAACTTCTCTCTAGGATTTTGTCTAACTACAGAAAATTAGACATTCCCCTGCCACATAATTTATTGAATTTTCACTAAATCCCCAGACTACATTGAATCACTGATAAATCTGGATTGTATAGGTTTTGTTTTTGTCTTTTTGATTTTCCTTTTCTTAGTGTTTTGGTTTGTTTGTTTGTTTTTTCACATCTGGCTGTGCTCAGGGTTTATTCCTGACTCTGCTCAAGCATCACTCCTGACAGGACACAGAGGACCACAAGAGTGCCTGGGATCAAATTTTGGACAGGCCATGAAAGGCAAAATGCCCTAAGTCTTGGGGCCTACGACTATCACTCTGTTCCAAGAATTTTATGATGTTATGCTTAAAGATATCCATCTGAGGCTGGAATGAAACTGCAGTAGATAGGTCATTTTTGCCTTGCAAGTGTCCCACCCAGGTTCAAGTCCCAGCATTCCATATAGTCCCTTAGCACCACCAGGACTGTTTCTTGAGTGTTTCTTGAGTAATTTGTTAGCACTGCTGGATGTGGCAAAAAACAAAAACAAGAAACCCACATTGCACAGGATTGTGGTGTAGACAGTCCTTGGAAAAACATTGAACCTGTTTTCTCTCTTAAATACCCCGTGACAGGGGGATAGTCCAAGGGGATTGGTTTTTCCCTGCTGTTGACTGAACTCTCAGATCCTCAAGAGTGTTTCCAGTCACTGTTATTTGAGATCTCCTAAGCAAGGCACAGGAGGTCTGAGGGCCACTACCAGAAATTCTCAGTCAAACTGGTTTATGGTCAATGTAAGGACTGAGGATGTGATGCTGCTCAGACCCTGAGATGCTATCCAGGTCTGAGGGCTTTCTGGACTGAGCTCAGTAGTGGTCAGGGGCCATGAGACACTGGGGATCGAATGCAAGTCAGGCACAAACATGTTTGGCCTACATTTATCTGCCCCACCGCTGTACAGGCTCCTGGCCCTGCAGTAAGTCCTTTGATCACTTCAGTGCCAGGTTTAATCTCCTTTCAGGAATTAAATTCTTTTTTGTTTGTTTATTTGTCTTTGTTTTGGGGCCATATCCAGAGGTGTTAAGGTGTTACTCCTGGCTCTGAGCTCAGAAATCACTTTTGACATATTGAGAACCATACTGATATGGAGGATTGAACCCAGGTCATCTGCGTGAAAGGCAAATGGTCCCCTCACTGTGCTACTGCTCTGGCCCCCAATTAATTAAATTCTTGAACAAATAAAAAAGCATAAGCAATAAAAGGAAACAAAATCAATATATAAAGCTTTAGAAAAAAATATAAAAGACTATTTTATAAAAAGACATTCAGTCACAGACTGGAAGAAAATATTCTTAATATATTTTTGACAAGAAATTGAGTCTAGACTATATGCATAATCATTCAGCTAAATGATCAGAAAATAAATGGCTTATTTTTTTAGTTTTTGGGCCACACCTGGCTGTGCTTAGGAGTTACTCCTGTACTCAGAAATCATTCCTGGCAGGCTTGGGGGACAATATAGTATGCAGGGGATTGAACCCAGGTCAGCTGTATGCAAGGCAAATGCCCTACCCACTGTGCCTGAATGACTATTTTTTAAAAGGACAATTTGTGGCTCAGAGAGATAATAGTACAGCATGGAGGGCACCTGTCTTGCATGTGGCTTACCTGGTTTGATCGCCAACACCATATATGGGCCCCAAACTCTACCAGGAGAGATGAGCATACAGCCAGGGGTAATCCCTGAGCACAGCTGGGTGTGGCCCCCAAACAAACAAAGACAACAAAACTAGACAATGACAAAAAAAATATTCCAATAGCCAATTAGCAAATAATGAGAGTCTCAACATCATCTGTTGTTGGTGTACCTAGCTAAAACCCTGAAGTTGGGTGCAAAGACCCTAAGACCCACCCATATCTGGGAGGGGTCTTGGGAACCGGATAATAGGTGTAACTACCTGCAAGACCTCCCATTCCTGGGAGGGGTTTGGAAAAAGGTAGATAAGCCTGGGACGAAAGGGATTCGGGCCTTTTTGTTTCTTGGCCGGCTTTTGGATCTTTGGGCCGCATGGAGCCCAAAGGGAAGATGGCTAACAGGAGATAAGATGCAGGGCTAGCAAAATAATGCTGTGCTTGAAAGGTTGACATAGGCCACACACCTGTGGTGGCTAGGGCATGAATAAAGATGATTCTTCCTGAAGCCTGCGTGTGAGTGAGTGATTTCACCTGGGCCTGGAACCCGGCCGGCTGGATGGAGTTGCAGAGCCATGTGGCCTGGGGTGGCAGAAAGGAATCCATCGCCATCCATCGCCATCCAGCACCATCACTAATTATTTTATGCAACAAATGGCGCTCCGAACTTTGACCTGAATCCTGTACCCAACAAAACAGCGAAAATGGTGAGATTTCTGCTCTTCTGTTTCATTTTGGCTCTTTTCGGGTGCACTGAGCCCAAAACACTGGGCCACGTGGAGCCATGTTCAAACATGGCCGCAACCCCTTCTAGGGGCAAAAGGGCAACTGGAAGGAGAGAGGTGAAAGCTTGCATCACCTCCAGCCCAGGCCCAGGCCCAGAACTAAAACTTTGTTACAAAAACCAAAAACCTGGGCCTCTTCAAAAACTTATTAAAAGTCTAAATTGGAAACGGAGGAGAAAAAAGACTGTATTTAAAGTGGACTGATTTTCTAAAAATGACCTTTGGCTTAAATTTGGATTTCGACTTTGGAAATTTCGAACTGAACTTTTAGTTTAAATAACTTTGAACTTTTAACACCCAAAAGCGCCCTGTGAGGTGTGGCCAAAAACTGGCTTGCTAAGTGCTGCCCTAAGGAAAAAAGCGGAGAAAAGCTCCAAGCAGCTCGGCTCGGCTCGGCTCAGCTCAGCTTTTGCTCCGCGGCAAGCCTGAAATCCATCCTCCATATCACTAAGATAAAACTGCAGGAGCGAACCGGCAGTGAGCAGCGGAACCTGCAACCTCATGGTCTACAAAACCGTCTGCGGGGCCTGAAACTGAAAGAGAGCCACGTGGTAAGATCAGCGTGGGACAAACCAACATCTGAACTTTAAAAGTTTACAAAAGCCACGTGGTGAGATCAGCGTGGGACAAATTAATCTAAACTATGGTTTTAGGTGTAAAAAATTAGTGGGTAGTAATATTTTACTCATAGTTGGTAATGGAATAAGTTTTAATTAGCTAGTGGTTAAAAAATAAAAATATAAGGGAGGTAATACAGATTAGCCCATTTTAACATCTAATTTCTAACCACCTGCATCTTTGTCTTAGTCATTTTCTTTATAATTTAAATGTGTTTTGTTGTCTTTCAAAGTTAATATTTTCAATTGCAAAATGTTTTACTGTGTATTTTAATGTACTTAGCCTGTTTTTAAAATGTATGTTATGCATGTATGCTGAAGTACTTGTGTATAGAAAAGTTATAGGAACATGAAGTTCCCCCAATATAGTTTAAAAGTATAGGAACATAAAAGTTCCAAAATAGTGCTTGGTAAAAAAGCATTAATAAAATTTTAGGTTACAGGTGTAAAGTATATTTTGCAAAAATAATATGTTTTTAAAAAAAGGGCTGGTATATTAATTTTCACTCTATTACGTTGGTGCATAAAAATATTAAAAAAAAGGAGGAAATGTTGGTGTACCTAGCTAAAACCCTGAAGTTGGGTGCAAAGACCCTAAGACCCACCCATATCTGGGAGGGGTCTTGGGAACCGGATAATAGGTGTAACTACCTGCAAGACCTCCCATTCCTGGGAGGGGTTTGGAAAAAGGTAGATAAGCCTGGGACGAAAGGGATTCGGGCCTTTTTGTTTCTTGGCCGGCTTTTGGATCTTTGGGCCGCATGGAGCCCAAAGGGAAGATGGCTAACAGGAGATAAGATGCAGGGCTAGCAAAATAATGCTGTGCTTGAAAGGTTGACATAGGCCACACACCTGTGGTGGCTAGGGCATGAATAAAGATGATTCTTCCTGAAGCCTGCGTGTGAGTGAGTGATTTCACCTGGGCCTGGAACCCGGCCGGCTGGATGGAGTTGCAGAGCCATGTGGCCTGGGGTGGCAGAAAGGAATCCATCGCCATCCATCGCCATCCAGCACCATCACTAATTATTTTATGCAACAATCTGTCATCTAGGAAGTGAGAACAAAACTAAGTAAGATATCATGACATACCTAGCAGAATATCAAGAGTGAAGGTTAGCCTAAAAGATTGCTCAAGGGTTAGAGCATAGGCTTTACTTGTGCAAACCCCAGGTTCCATCCTCAGCACCACGTGTTCATGGTCCACAAATACATTAATTTAAATTAAAGGGTAACAGTTCCAAAAGTTGTAAAAGATGTGGAGAAAGTGGGATTCTTCTATGTAATTTTTGAGAACACAAAGTGATACTGCCTCTAAACAGCAGGTTGGCAGTTGGTTATAAAAGAGGCACACAGATGAAGAGATGAAGTCATGAAATTTTCCTATACATGGATGTATATGGAATCTATTATGCTGAGTGAAATAAGTTAGAGGGAGAAAAATAGACACAGAATGGTCTCACTCATCTATGGGTTTTGAGAAAAATAAAAGACATTTGTGCAATGATTCTCAGAGACAAAAGACTGGAAGGTCCAGCTCATGACATGAAGCTCACCACAGAGTGAAGGGTGCAGTTAAAGAAATAATTACACTGAGGACCATCGTAATAAAATGTGACTGAATGAGGGAAGTAGAAAGTTTGTCCAGAGTACAGGTGTGGGGTAGGGAGGAAAGACACTTGGGACACTGGTGATAGGAATGTTGCACTGGTAAAGAGTTTTTTTTTTTTTTAAATATAAAAATAAATAAATAAATAAAAGAGATAGGGGCTGGAGAGATAGCATGGTGGTAGGACGTTTGCCTTGCATGCAGAAGGACCGTTGTATAAATCTTGCAATTCCATATGGTCCCCTGAACCTGCTAGGAGCGATTTCTGAGGGTAGAGCCAGGAGTAACTCCTGAGTACAGTCGGGCGTGATCCAAAAACCAAAACCAAAAAGAAAAAAAGAAATGTCTAGATAAAGATTGGTTGAAGAAAATCCATTGCTTTGCTGGTAATAGCCCAAATCTGAGGAAATATTCCAAAGAAGAGTGCACAGAAAACACAGTTTACAGGAAGACAAACCATCCTTCTGCCGCCTCTCAGAGTTTTCTTGAAACCTGTCCCAGCCTGTTCATTACCCCCTCAACAGCCCAGGTGGCCAACTGCCCTTCCACTGTGGATTAACTTCCTCCTTATGGAGTTGCATATGAATGAAATCACGTGACATGTGCTCCTTGTTCGGTCCATATATATTTCTGAGGCCTTTCCATATTGCTATCACCTTTTTTACTTTATCATGGAGCAGAACACTTGAACATATGAAATGTCTCTTCTTTAGTACCTGATATACCACACCTTCTCCATAAAACAACGGTGTATTAACAACTCCAGACTTTTCTTCTTTCCTTTAGTCACACGATCTTCCAACATTTTTGTTTTTGTTTTTGGGTCACACCCGGCAGCACTCAGGGGTCACTCCTGGCTCTATGCTCAGAAATTGCTCCTGGCAGGCTCGGAAGACCATATGGGATGCCGGGATTTGAATCACAGTCCTTCTGCATGTAAGGCAAATGCCCTACTGCTGTGCTATCTCTCTGGCCCCCAATCTTCCTACATTTTCATCATAAAGAGGGTGAGTGGAATATAGTAAGATTTCCTTCTTTTTCTAGATTCTGCTTTTCTCCCACAGTGTGAGATTTCCGACCTTCCTAAGAAGGAGTATTCAGAAAGGTGGTAACAGTCTTTGGGTACAGAGACAGTGGGAAGTTTATAAAGTTGGGGCTAGGATGTCTCAGTTGGCACTTTTGTGGGACCCTGTGGATGGCTCTGCTATAAACCCCAGTTGGAATGCTCACAGTACCTCGGACATGTCTTTGGTGGACCCTGAGCCTGAGTGTTTCCTGCAGGGCTTTTTCTTCCACAAACCCCTGCCTCCTTGGCCAAGGCCCCTGTCCCAGACCCTCAGAGGTGCTTAGCTTCCCCCCTGACACCAAACTCATGTTGTGCCTCCCTCCTTCTGTCCTCTCCCCAACCTCCATACTCACTGAACCATCTTGGACAATTCCTCTTTGTCACTTGGTTTGAGGGGAGAAGGGAACATCCCCTTTATTGCTATTGTTTGGGTGGTGACACTGAAGCTCACACATTGGCACCTCAAAAGGACTCAAGAAAATTGATGGTGTAGGGGGGTCACAGAACAGTCACCAGGCACCCCGTTATTTTTTCATGGCCATCTGATTTGCTGTCAAGCACGTATTAGCTACACCTATGAGTCTTTCTTTTGGGGTTCTCTGCTCACACACCAGTACCCAAAGAAACCTGCTTCACCTGCTTTTCTGCTCTTCTGAATAAGTGATTTGTGATTATAAAAAATCCTGATACTTTCACAAAAAAATTACTCAAACATTCTAAATTCAAGTTTATCAGTTATATTCTTTTTTTTTTTTTTTTTTTTTTGGTTTTTGGGTCACACCCGGCAGCACTCAGGGGTTATTCCTGGCTCTACGCTCAGAAATTGCTCCTGGCAGGCTCAGGGGACCATATGGGATACAGGGATTCGAACCACTGTCCTTCAGCATGCAAGGCAAACACCCCACCTCCAAGCTATCTCTACGGCCCCTATCAGTTATATTCTTAATTGAGTTACCTTCTGCATATGTTTTTCTCTCTATAGACAGGCCCAACTTGAATGTCTAATCTTTTATATAGAACACAACGTTTATCTTTATTATTATGTGGCCAACGCATTCTATTAGAAGCCACGACTGTTTCTGATGAGCATCCCCAAAATGCAATAGAGCATCTTTCTATTCAGGAAGCTCCAGCCCCTTATACATGCAGGCCAGCTTCCCCATGGAGACAAAAGTTTTCCTTATTCATTCCTCACTGGTCCTTTTTTAAGGTCTGGAAGAGCAGCGTGTGTGTGTGTGTGTGTGTGTGTGTGTGTGTGTGTGTGTGTGTGTGTGTGTGTGTGTGTGTGTGTGTGTGTGTGTGTGTGTGAGAGAGAGAGAGAGAGAGAGAGAGAGAGAGAGAGAGAGATATGCCGGTTCCCACAGAGAATGTGAAATGCCCATCTGAGAGAGCCGTGCCTCCCTTCTCAAGAACTTGGCAGCTGGCACAATACTTAAAAAGCGGCCTTCAGCTGCAGCCTCTTAGGTTCTGTGTAACTCTAGATGTCCTGCTAGGGCCCGTCCCTTGAGTGCTAGCAAGAATTCCTTTCTTAGCCACAGAGCATGAGAATGAGGCTTTGAAGCTACTTTGACAAGTTCATGAAGATATAACGGTTCACATTTTCTAACTTTATCTGAGGGGAGAAGCACCAGTTCCCAGAGTCTTCCTCAAAGCCTCCATGTTTGCCTCCAGTGCGCAGTTCTATGGCCCTTCCTTCCCAGCCCACCTGGAATATCTGAATCTGGAAGTCTGCTTCACTCAGTCACAAATTGTTACTGGAATGAAACTGAGAGGTTATGACCTCACAGACAAGATAACTGTGACCCATGGAAGTGAAGCAGCCCATTTCCCAGCCCTGACACCACGCTGTAGATTCTCCCTCAGGCTATCTTGGGGCTCCTCTCCCCCTTTGCACTACAGTCAAGGCTGGACCAGGTCTCCTGGGCCTTCTTCTGGACATGCAGGACTCTCAGCCCAAAAAGACCCAATCTGGTTTCCTTGTTGTCTGTCTTTGGGTCACACAAGATGGTGGTTAGGAATCACTTTCAGATGTGCTCAGGGGACCAGAAGGTGCTGGGATTAAACTGGGGCCTCCTGCATGTACCGCATATGCTCAAGTCTATTGCATTGTCTTTCTGTCTTGGTCAATCTCTGAATACAACCCTCCTCTTTAAAATTATTTGGTGTTTGGATCACACCTGACTGCAGCACCCATAGTTTACTCCTGGATTTGTGATCAGGGCACATTTCTGGTGCTTGGGAGACCATAACAGGAAAAGGATGGATATAGGTGTCTCCTGCTTACTGTATTGTTTCTTTGGTCCTCCCACACCCTTTCTTTTGCTTAACAGAAGACATAGATAGACACACCTTCAAAGGCCCATCCTACCAGAACCTTGGGATCCTGTGTGGAAAATGGGCAAGAAACCACCGAGAAGTCACAGCGCAGGACTGAGGGCTGAGAAGCAGCCCCCCACCTCATACAATGATGCCCACTAGGGAGTGACTACCAAAGCTTTGTGTCAGAGGAGAGTAGTGACTGCTCAGCACTTACAGAAAAGACCTAGAGAAAATGTTTCAAGGGGAAGCATCATGTGCTTTGGGGCCAATGCTCCAACCAACTTTTGTCATTCATTCATTCACTCATTCATTCATTCATTCATTCACTCATTCATCAAATCCCAGTGCTACTTGTGCTGGATGTTAGCAATCCAGAAGTAAAAATGCTCCCAGGGGAACCAACCACTTCACAGACCTGAGACAAGGCTGATGTGACTTGATGTGTCAGGGAGCCATTGACAGGAACAGTAACTGGAACAGAGTTGGGGACAGTATCCCAGACATTTTATAAGGAACAAAAGAGGCCAACAGGGGTGCTGGATGGAGTAAAAGCACAGCAGGTAGAGTGTTTGACTTGCCTGTGGTTGACCTGGGTTCATTCCCTAGTATCTCATATGGTCCTTCAAGCCTGACAGGAATGATTTCTGAGAACAGATCCAGAAGTTATCCCAGAAAACACTGACTGTGGCCTAAAACAAAACAAAACAAAACAAAAAAAGAGAACGATGGATCTGGAGATAATAATTTTCATACTTTTTTATTTTGGGGCCACACCTGGTGGTGTCCAGGGGTTATTCCTGGCTTTGTTCTCAGAAATCACTCTTGGCAGGCTTGGGGGACCATATGAGATGCCAGGAATCAAACCTGGCTTAGTCCTGGATCAGCCGTGTGCAAGACAGGTGCCCTACCACTGTGCTATTGCTCCGATCCCCATTTTATACTTTAGTCAAGAATTATTCCTAAACACCTAAAGAGCCTTGGGAGAAACCCATATGTTCATACAATGAACCATTCTGTAGTCAGCGGTGGAGCCAGGCACTGAAAGCAAACTCTGTTCCACGGCACAGACGCCGAGCTGCAGGCACTGAGCTAGCACATCAGCCTCAGGTATCAGCTCACTTAATCCTCCTATCAGTTAACGGTGATGCCCGGTCCACAATGAGAAGCCTGTGTCTTACCCTCTCATGCTTTCTCAAGGTCACAGCTGAGCCATACCTTGGGAGACGTGAGCCTGCTACTCCATTCCCCCACTGTGCACATCCTAAAGCGCCCCTGAGTCTTCTCTCCCTGGGGATAAGTTTGTCTCATCTGCATGAAGGATCCTCGCTTTCTCTTCTCTACACTGCCTTGTCCTGTTCCATGAAACACCTTGTGTTTGCAGATGTCTAGCTGTCTTAGACTTTGCTCCTGATTTTCCAACCAGTGGATGATTTCACTTCCTTAACTTTATCACCTCTCTGGGGCCCAAGTTTCTCACCTGCAGAATTTTCCTCTCTCAGCTCTCCAGGGTGGGTGACTGTCAGCTTTCCTGTCTTACACACATCCTTAATGCTTCTCTCTCTCTCTCTCTCTCTCTCTCTCTCTCTCTCTCTCTCTCTCTCTCTCTCTCTCTCTCTCACTCTCTCTCTCTCTGTGACATCTGCTGGTACTCAGGGGATACTCTTGGCTCCATGTTTGGGGGTTTCTCTGTTTCTCTGACAGTGTTCAGGGGACTATCTGATCTAGGCAGCCCCTGCAAAGAAAGCCTACACATAGCATTTAGCTATCTCTCTGGTCCCTAACACATTCTGCATGTCTGCTCTCTGGCTCCTTGAAGACCAGGAACCTTGCACTGGTATGTGTCCTGCAGTGAGAGCACGAGGGAAGTGTGGGCCTCTTCCATATCTGAGACTCTCACGCTACCCTTCCCACACACCTGCACCTCTTTAGCATCCAGATCCAGCCCCATGCTTAAGCAGTGACAGAGCCCCAAGTCCAGGGAAAGGTCGAAGAGCCCTCAGCATCCCCGATTCAGAAGGAAACTGCCTTCTCTGACAAAGGGTTTCACTGGGTTGTACCCAGGGATCTGGGTTGCACAGGTTTGGACTCCACAGGGAAGTATGGAGTCTACAGGTGTAGGCTGGTTGCTCCAGGAATCATTTTTCATGGCTCTCCAGGCTCTAGTTAATGACTCTACTTTTATTTGCTTAGCAAATAGCCATAAAACAGCCTCTCTGCACTCAGGTCATCCCCCTGCAGAGAAAATCCACAGGTCTCCCAGCGGTGCCAGTGGGCCCCACTTGCTTATGTTCCCGCCTTCTCTCTCTCTCTCTCTCTCTCTCTCTCTCTCTCTCTCTCTCTCTCTCTCTCTCTCTCTCTCTCTCTCTCTCTCTCTCTCTCTCTCTCTTTAATTTTTGGGTCACACCAGTGATGCTCGGGGGTTACTCTTGGCTATGTGCTCAGAAACCGCTCTTGACTTGGGGACCATATGGGACTCTGGGGGATCGAACCTGAGTTGGTCCTAGGTTAGTGCATGTAAGGCAGACACCCTACCACTTGTGCCACAACTCATGCCCCTATTCTTGCTTTCTCTTGTGCCACCACCTGAATCCTCACACACTTGGCTGCTGTGACCTGGAGAGTGGAAATGGGACACTTGGCTGTGGCACCAGGATCCTAACTGACACAACCCCTGGGGTTGTTCTGGGCATGTGGGATAGTTACAGAATGGGATTTGTGGCCTCCTGCCTGCCAGGAGGTGCTCAGTCAGGAGGTGCTGAATCTCCCCTGGCCCCCTTCAGGTGGGGCTACACCTAACAGTGCTAGGGGGGTTTTCAGAAGACCATGCGGTGCCAGAGATAAAATCTGGAACTCTTGCATGCAAAGCATGTGCCCAGCCCACTGTACGTCTCTGTGGCCCTTGTCTGGTTGGTTTGAAGACTTTGTTCTTGTAGACCAAAGTCCTCTTGGGCGATTAGTCCTGTGGATGCAGAGACGTCTCTGTGTCATGCTGGGCTGTATGGACATGGTAGGGACGGGATGGGGGTAGACCATGAAGATGACCAGCAGCCTCTGCAGCCACTGACTCATTTATAGGGTCACATGGCCACAGAGGGGGGTGACTGATCTGGGGAGCCTCATACCTATATGACAGGAGCTCCAGATAAAAAAGATGGCATTTGGGGTCAGAGAGATAGTATGGAGATAAGGTGCTTGCTTTGCATGCAGAAGGTCGGTGGTTCAAATCCCGGCATCCCATATGGTCCCCCCAGCCTGCTAGGAGCGATTTCTGAGTGTAGAGCCAGGAGTAACCCCTGAGCACTGCCGGGTGTGACACAAAAACAGAAAAAAAAAAAAAAAAAAAAAAAAGATGGCATTTGTCTTGCAAGTGGCTGACCTAGGACAGACCAGGGTTCGATTCCCCAAGCGTCTCTCCCATATGGTCTCCCAAGCCAGGAGCGATTTCTGAGCGCAGAGCCAGGAGTAACTCCTGAGCATCATTGGGTGTGCCTACCCCCCAAAAAATCAAAAACAAAAACAAAAAGACAGCAAAGAAAAGTGCTCTTAAGAGAAACTTTTTTGTTTGTTTGTTTTTGGGCCACACCCTGTGGTGCTCAGGGTTTACTCCTGGCTCTCTGCTCAGAAATCGCTCCTGGCAGGCATGGGGACCATAGAAGATGCCGGGATTCCAACCACCATTGGTCCTGGGTTGACCGCTTGCAAGGCAAATGCCCTACCACTATGCTATCTCTCCGTTCCCCTAAGAGAAACTTTCTGAGTGCAACTCTGAGAAAGAAAAAGAGAGGGAAAGACAGAGAGAAAAAGAGACAGAGACACAGAGAGAGAATCTGTCAGAGGCAGTGGGGGTGGGTGGGACAGGAGAGAAAATGGCTACTTTGGTGGCGGGAACTGCGCATTGGTGAAGGGATGGGTCTTGGAACAATGTATAAAACTGAAAAATCAACTTTGTAACTTTGAGTCTCATGGTGATTTAATAAAAGAAAACATTTTTTAAAAAGTCCTTTGGGCTGGGGGCCGGGCGGTGGCGCTAAAGGTAAGGTGCGCCTGCCTTGCCTGCGCTAACCTTGGACGGACCGCGGTTCGATCCCCCGGTGTCCCATATGGTCCCCCAAGCCAGGAGCAACTTCTGAGCACATAGCCAGGAGTAACCCCTGAGCGTTACCGGGTGTGGCCCAAAAATCAAAAAAAAAAAAAAAAAAAAGTCCTTTGGGATATCAGGCCAATGAATAAAAGACAAAAAATTAAACACAACAATGAAAAGCAAAACAGAAAAAGAAGGCATTTATGTCCTAACTAGCACCCATCCCCAACCTCAGGACTCTCCACCTTGCCTGAAGCCAGGATGCTCTTAAACAGTCATGCCAGGGCTCCAGGAGACACAGGCAAGCTATTGACTAGTCCTATATTCACACCTTCTTTCTGCTATGAGGTGGTGCTATGTAGATGAGTACTGGCCTAATAGTAACATGCATGTTTCATTCCCAATGAAAGTGACTTCATCACAGGGCTTGATTAAACCTTATCTG
>NC_064850.1:111324990-111326423 GCF_024139225.1 Suncus etruscus
TCTGTGTACATGCAGGACTGGGCAAATCAGTGTGTGCAGGATGAGTTGGGGTCTGCAGACTTCCAGGGTTGGTCACGAAAAGCATGCAGTTTGGCGAGGATCCCCTAGATGGCAGTGGTGGCCTGAGTTATGTTCTAGTTTGTTTTTCTCTCTAATTCTCTGTATTTTTCTCCATAATTACAGTGAAGTTGAAAGGCGGAAGTTAGAAAATAATTTCCTATAAGTTCTGAAAAATAATCAGTCTTAAAAGTTAATTTAGTGGTATTTTATAATAGCATTTAATTATAAATCGTGTCAGTCATGTGCATGTTATTAATTTAAAGGAATAAACTCTTAATGTTCCAGAGTGAACATATTCTTTTATTTAGCCTATATAGTCACCATTGTTTTTTTTTTTTAAAAGATATATTCATCAAAGCTAACAGCTGGGTGCTGCCCTGGAGGCTTCCCGCACCACTGAGGTAGCCCAGGTCTCCTGGAACTGCAGGGCCTGGGCAGCATCACATCTTAGGGCCTTTGCACTGAACCACTGACTTGGTTGCTGAAAATCACGGGTGGGGCCCTTGGACCTCCTGAGAACAAGTGGAAACCCCTCCCCCAAATGAAAATGAAAACATTTAAAAGACAATTCCTAAAACTTAGAAAACATTTTGTTTTTTTAGAATGTCATTTCTAATAATAATTTTTCATAAAATGTGTTATAACTTATATTAATTATAGATATTTCTATAATCCTATCAAAAACATGAGATTTTTTTTTGTGTGTGTGGTTTTTCGGTCATACCCGGCAGTGCTCAGGGGTTACTCCTGGCTTCATGCTCAGAAATTGCTCCTGGCAGGCACGGGGAACCATATGGGCTGCTGGGATTCTAACTGATGACCTTCTGCATGAAAGGCAAATGCCCTACCTCCCTGCTATCTCTCTGGCCCCAAAACATGAGATTTCTAAAACTGTAAGGATATATCAACTTTCTACCATGTAAACAAGAGCAGTTTAAAAAGAAATCTGTTATTTTAGTGTTCAAAAAGTTATGAACAATAAATTTAATGATTTCTCTAACAATAAAGAAAATGAAAAAATAACAAACAATAAAGAAAATGTTTTTTGGGACTGGGGTGATAGCATAGAGGGTAGGGTGTTTGCCTTGCATGTAGCTGACCCGGGTTCAATCCTGGCATTTCCATATGGTTCTCCAAACCTGCCAGCAGTAACTTCTGAGCACAAAGCCAGGAGTAACCCCTGAGCACCACTGGGTGTGGCCTAAAAACAAACAAAAATCAATAAAGAAAATGTATTTTGTCTTCCTTTTTTTTTTTTTTGGCCACACCCAGTGATGCTCAGGAGTTACTCCTGGCTATGCTCGCAGAAATTGCTCCTGGCTCGGGGGAGAGGGGATTGAACTTAAGTCCATTCTGGGCAGTGCCCTACCACT